>NC_092860.1:155456691-155485978 GCF_032062135.1 Pyxicephalus adspersus
GGTGTCACTATTCGTAGTGGAGGACTGTTATGAGGGAGAAACAGAACAACAGGAGGGAGGATCTTGTCCATGGGCACGAGAAATTTGCAAAGATAGAGAAGTGAGCAAGTATACTCCTTATTTATCTGGCAGTACAGGTGTGTACCACTGCAATCCCTGGGGCTTCACAGGGCCCTGCAACTTGGACTTTTTAACATTTCTGCTGCCAGCATTGCATTGTAACCTGCAGCCTCGGCGATTTGGGAATCAACATGATCAACATGGGCATCATAAAGAACCTTAGTGAGGAACGTTGGAAGCCAAAGGCCTGCACTCCACCTCCTCATTGCTCACTGTTACTCACCATATAAATCTCAGGAAGAGTGGGCACTCTTGCAGAATCTAGAAGCGTAAGTAATGAAGTATCCCAACAGATGAGTTCCATTGCTGTAATATCTTCAGGCTGTTTGAGAATAAAGTGGAAAAATGTGAATATTTTTATGTGGGCAATTCTTCACTAAGCCCACTGTACAGCACCAAATATATGAATGTTGGGGATGTTCATATATTGCATAATAAGTAACCACAGCACAATATAATATATATGAAAAAAGGAAGTTTAATCTTAGAGTTATTTTTTTTGAGAGACACAAGTAAAGGTCAGCAATAAAAGCGCTTTTATTTCTTAAATTCCTCATACAGCCAAATTAAATGTTATCTGCTAGTTTCAAATAACTCTTGAGTATTTCAACAGTTAGATCTCCTGCTCTGTTATAGTTAGAGCTCCTGTCATGGCTCTGTTACTATCTTCAAGTTTTTGTTGTTGCTACTTGTACTGAGTTGCTCCTAATTTTACATTTCCCCAGAGGTTGAGTTACAAAGTCTCAAAGACATAACTTTCCAGTATCTACCACAAGTTTATTTTTGATGGACCACAGAATGACATAGAAGAAGTTCAGTTCAGGAGAAATCTGGGGCAATAATAGGCATGGGTATGGTTATGGTTCTTTGTGTGAAAAAGAGGATTTGAAGTCCCAACCAACAGTACAAGAGCAAAGCATATTTTATCTCTCCTTGAAAAGTTCATACTGGAATACAATCTCAACAAAGTCTATAAATTTAGTAAAATAGTGATTTGGATAAAAGGTTTTGGTTATCCTGAAGCCAAGCCTCTTGTACAGACGCACCGAATCCAACTGAAATACCAATGTTCCCAGGATGATGGCGTGATACCTGGACTTCTGTGCAAAGTCTAGGACTGTCATACACAATGCCTTGGCAATTCCTTTACGCCTATGTTTCTTGAGAACTGACAGCCTTTTGAGCTCCACTTGGTTCTGTCCACCAGGATTGGCATATGGGGCGGCCGCCACAATGCCCACAACTTCTCCTGCTGATTCGGCCACCCAAAAGCAGCAACCATCCATCTGAAGATAATTTTTCCTGATGTCCAGCATGTCAGTGGCCAGACTTTTCCTAACATAGGAAAAAAAGAGATTTCGGATCCGGAGAAACAAGGCAAGTATGACGGTGATGGCTGCTATACACGAGGCTATGGAAGAGCCTGTGGTCACCAGAGCAAGGAGAAACACAACAAGAATGAGGAGCCACACTCGGGGAAGACTGAGCGTATGATATAAAGCCATAGGACAATGTTCTGTAATGCCACGGGCAAAGATGTCCCTCACCGTATCATAATCAGAGTCCTTGTAGAGGCGAATGTTGTAATCTGACATATTGTTTCCTTCCTGTATATAAAGATAGAAAGGTAAGAGGGTTCAGTATATAATAACTACACATTTTTTGCTTTATCTCAACTGCAATAAGTTCTCAGCAACCTCTGTACTAACCCCCGGCCAAATAAAAAAACATTTACAACCTTTGCACCTTCTAATGTTTATCTCTGTGCAGCTTAGAAACTTCTCATCTCTGTTACTCCCTGTTCATCAGTACTTCTGCGTCCCTTTTACATCCCATTTACCACTGGATCTATAGGCTTTGTTTTGCAGAGGAATGGGACATCAGTTAATATTTCTATTTCAACATTTTTTTTCAACAATAATAATGTAAATTGTCACTGATATTGAGATATGAGTTGGTTTATTCCAAAACACATGAAAGGTTTAACATGGTAATCCCCAAAAAATGTTCAATCTGTTTAAATCTTTAGTTTTTCACATAACAAGATCTAGTGATTTTGCCGTTAAGGTCCTTGTTCTTTCAGAGGGTGACAATGTTCTGTAATTTGTTGGGATATTGCCAATTGACAAGGGGGAAAAAATGGCTGATCCGAGCAATCAAAAGCTATAAGCTACATTAAAATGCAAACAATCTATAAACGCGCTTTACCTTCAAAACTTTACGCTTCATTTACAGGAAAAACAGCATGCTTTGCGCTTGTTTCAATTTTGTGAGAAGGGTTTGGTTCCCCCCTGGACCCCCAGCAATTTGGATGACAACGCCATGTATTGGGGCTGTACAATTAACTTGAAATCAATCCAAATTTGGCAATCAGCTTATAAAAAGACTTTGACTAACTTTGACAGAATTTTTACAGAAATTCTGCGCTTCTTTTGGGATTTGTTTCCACAGGTCTTCCTGAAGTCTCCAGTAATTTTAGTAACCATACTTTGTACAGGGTCTTTGTCATTCACAAAACTGTGACAATTTGCAAAAGTTTTACAAAAAAAGTAGCTATTTTTTGTTAAATAAATATTTCCAGTTAAAAAAAATGAATGAAAATCACCATAAAGAACTCAATCCTGGGAAATGACCTGTGTCATGTAAGCAAAATATGGCACCGGGAGATCATATGAACCCCATTAATATTTTTTTAAAAGCAAATTGTCTATAATGTGAAGGATTTCAAAATAATGCTATTTACTTAGGGGTTACCTCTACTTGAATCTTCAGACTGGCCAGTCGTGTGATGGTGCCTTCTGATAAGGGACAGTCAACTAACTAAGTGTTCTTTGAAGGACTCGTCTCTGTATATCCCTTCTACTTCATTGACTCCTCCTGATCACCATACGGCCAAATTACACATCCCATTCACCTTTGAACAATTATAGTAATGATTAATGGATCCAATATTGGCAGTGCCAGATCTTTGGCATAGTTCTTTCCTAAAATATTGATGTTCTCTGAGACAAAGAATACACCTAAGAACAAATTGCCAATCTCCCCATGAAAATGCTCTGAAGTGCCCAGATATTGTGAGTATGTAGCAATGTATAAAGATAATAACTGGCCTGCCACATAGTAATGAAGTATTAATGACCAATTGAAAAACAATGGTCAGTATGACAGTCCTTTTATGCCCCCAGACAAAAGAAGTGCGTGTTTTTTTTTGTAGAGACGCCCTAAAATTCCATATTTTTGCAAACGCAGGTCTGTAATTAAGGGCAAAAAATGAGATGATTTGTTCATGTCACCAACAATTTAAGTTTTTTTTTTCAGTGAAATAGTTTTGTTTTATTGTTGTATAATACCAACCAATATACTTTATTTCAAGGCATTAACTAGTCATGAGCTCATGTACTGATGCATTTTAATGGAGGTTTTCATTCTCAATTCATTCACTAGGTGGTGCTGTGTTCATTCTCATGCACAATATATAACGGCTGTTGTCATTCTCAATTCATTCAATAGGAGGTGCTGTGTTCATTCTCATTCACAATATTTTATTAGTGCTTATCATTCTCAATTAATTTACTAGCTGGTTCTAATTCTCATTCAAAATATTTCATTGGAAGTTGTCATTCTCAATTATTTAGTTCTGCGTTCATTCTCTTTCACAATAATTAAATAGCAGTTGTCATTTAAATTCTTGCCTTAAGTGGTGCACGTTAATTCTCATTTATAATATTATAAATTCAGTTGTCATTCTCAATTCATTAACTAGTTGGTGCTGTGTTCATTCCCATTTAGAATATTTTATTAACGGTTGTCATTCTCAATTCAATAACTAGATGGTGCTGTCTTCATTCCCATTCACAATATTTTAATGACCATTGTCATTCTCAATTAATTCACTAGGTGGTGCTGTCTTCCTTCTCATTCACAATATTTTAATGGGGGTTTGTCATTTCAATTTATTCCCTAGATCAGTGATTTTCAACCACTGTTCCGTGGCACACTAGTGTGCCGTGAGAGATCTTCAGGTGTACCGTGGGAAATTATCCAATTACCATTGTCGAGTGCCTGTGCTGTAGTGACTGGCAGAGTAATGTAATATTCTTTCATGTCAGTTTTTAGAGGCGAGAATTAGCTACAAAGTGTAATTTTGTAACACTTTTGATTTGTGGTGTGCCGCAGGATTTTTTTAATGTAAAAAATGTGTCGTGGCTCAAAAATGGTTGAAAAACACTGCCCTAGATGGCACTGTGTTCATTCTCATTCACAACATTTTAAAGGTGTCATCCTCAATTCATTCAATGGGTGGTGCTGTGTTCATTTTCATTCACAATATTTTAAAAACAGTTTTCCTTCTCAATTCATTCACTAGGTGGTGCTGTGTTCATTCTCATTCATAAAAACTTTAAGAGTTTATGAAAATAAACACAGCACCACCTAGCAAATAAACTGAGAATGACAGCCACTTTTTGTATTTGTCACTCAATACATTATAT
Source organism: Pyxicephalus adspersus (assembly GCF_032062135.1). Classification (NCBI taxonomy): domain Eukaryota; kingdom Metazoa; phylum Chordata; class Amphibia; order Anura; family Pyxicephalidae; genus Pyxicephalus; species Pyxicephalus adspersus. Next base: position 155,461,302 of record NC_092860.1, read on the forward strand.
CGGTGTTACGTTTAAATGTCTAAGCATGTGCACATGAATTAATGGGAATTTGCTGGTCACATGAGGATAATTGAAGTCTTCTTATAATCTTTCATATATATGTTTATTCACTGGCAGCTCAGCTCAAAGACAATGTTGACCCCTGATTTTGTTTTGATGGGCAGAGTGATTTATGTTCTAATGATAATATAGTGATGACATTTTAGGGGGTGTTAGTCACAGACGTTTCCCACACATTTTCAGTTTCCTGCACCTCCCCACTCCAGAAAAATTAGGGTTCAAGTGTTAGAAGTGGGCAGTAATGTGTAAAAGGCCAGTGCACCTACATTCTTGGTTTTGTACACCCCACCATTCTATGGAAATTGGGGTTCAAAGAAGAGAAGCAGACAGGGTAACATAGTAAGACAGTTAAAGATTTGTGACAGGTAGGTATCAATTTAGGGGCCCCATCCCAATGCTTCTTGCTATGTAACATGACATGCAGACTTCACACCCAGCTATCACACTGTGCCGATGATGTCATTACACACACTTATTGGGGCAGATTCATTTACAGGCAGCTTTTTTTTTTTTTTTCAATAGAAGACATTACAGCTATAGAATGGGGGAGGGGCAGCCTGTGTCCCGATCTCATTTTAGCTGTGCTGTTCTCACTGCCCGGCTCCTATCTACAGCTGGAATCCTCTGAACTGATGACAGCTGAGAATAGAGCAGCCTTTCCTTTGTCCCTTCAGAGGATTAGAAGTGTGGATAAAAGCCGTGGCGGAGGGGGCATGGCAGCCGGGCGTACGTCCACTAAAAGGGGGCTGGGGAGAACTATGGAACTTTAATAGGATTTGTCTGGCATTATCTTTGCCCATATGACCTACCTGTGTTGAGGTGATATAACAAGATTTTGAATGATTCCTTGGTGAAGATACACGGCTATATCGGATCAAGACGACAATTAGTCACACAATAGCTTGTTCTGTAGCATTGTCCCAAAGACCTGATTCTTCTATTTGGTAACAATTGCTTTAAAAGTTATAAAGACCCCCCTATGATATTCCCCCTGAAGAAGCAGGTTCGTCCTGCGAAACGCATCGGGCACCTTTGAATATTAATAATTGTATTACGAATATTAATAATAATATTAAAAATATTTTAAACTCACACTCACATGATTGTATGCTCTGCACAGTTTTTGTGATAAATGCTTTAATATTTAATATTTAATTATCTTGATGTTCAATAACTACCATGTGTCACTGAAATTCTTTTTTTTTTGACTATTGGTGAAAACGCCCCTCTGGTTTATATTTTTATCTCAGCTTGGAAAGTTCATACTGGAATACAATCTCAACAAAGTCCATAAATTTGGTAAAATAGTCTTCTGGATAATAGGTTTTGGTTATCCTGAAGCCCAGCCGCTTGTACAGACGCACCGAATCCACGTGAAACACCGAAGTTTCCAAGACAATGGTCTTATAGTCGGACTTTTGTGCAAAGTCTATGACTGTCATACACAATGCCTTGGCAATGCCTTTACACCTATGTTTCTTGGGAACTGACAGCCTTTTGAGCTCCACTGGGTTCTGTCCACCAGGACTCAGATATGGGGCGGCCGCCACAATGCCCACAACTTCTCCTGCTGATTCGGCCACCCAGAAACAGCAACCATCCCTCTGAAGATAATTTTTCCTGATGTCTAGCATGTCAGTGGCCAGGCATTGACTGACGTAGGTAAATAATATATATCGGATCCAGAGAAACAAGGCAAGTATGACGGTGATGGCTGCTATACACGAGGCTATGGAAGAGCCTGTGGTCACCAGAGCAAGGAGAAACACAACAAGAATGAGGAGCCAAACTCGGGGAAGACTGAGCGTATGATATAAAGCCATAGGCCAATGTTCTGTAATGCCACGGGCAAAGATGTCCCTCACCGTATCATAATCAGAGTCCTTGTAGAGGCGAATGTTGTAATCTGACATATTGTTTCCTTCCTGTATATAAAGATAGAAAGGTAAGAGGGTTCAGTATATAATAACTACACATTTTTTGCTTTATCTCAACTGCAATAAGTTCTCAGCAACCTCTGTACTAACCCCCGGCCAAATAAAAAAACATTTACAACCTTTGCACCTTCTAATGTTTATCTCTGTGCAGCTTAGAAACTTCTCATCTCTGTTACTCCCTGTTCATCAGTACTTCTGCGTCCCTTTTACATCCCATTTACCACTGGATCTATAGGCTTTGTTTTGCAGAGGAATGGGACATCAGTTAATATTTCTATTTCAACATTTTTTTTCAACAATAATAATGTAAATTGTCACTGATATTGAGATATGAGTTGGTTTATTCCAAAACACATGAAAGGTTTAACATGGTAATCCCCAAAAAATGTTCAATCTGTTTAAATCTTTAGTTTTTCACATAACAAGATCTAGTGATTTTGCCGTTAAGGTCCTTGTTCTTTCAGAGGGTGACAATGTTCTGTAATTTGTTGGGATATTGCCAATTGACAAGGGGGAAAAAATGGCTGATCCGAGCAATCAAAAGCTATAAGCTACATTAAAATGCAAACAATCTATAAACGCGCTTTACCTTCAAAACTTTACGCTTCATTTACAGGAAAAACAGCATGCTTTGCGCTTGTTTCAATTTTGTGAGAAGGGTTTGGTTCCCCCCTGGACCCCCAGCAATTTGGATGACAACGCCATGTATTGGGGCTGTACAATTAACTTGAAATCAATCCAAATTTGGCAATCAGCTTATAAAAAGACTTTGACTAACTTTGACAGAATTTTTACAGAAATTCTGCGCTTCTTTTGGGATTTGTTTCCACAGGTCTTCCTGAAGTCTCCAGTAATTTTAGTAACCATACTTTGTACAGGGTCTTTGTCATTCACAAAACTGTGACAATTTGCAAAAGTTTTACAAAAAAAGTAGCTATTTTTTGTTAAATAAATATTTCCAGTTAAAAAAAATGAATGAAAATCACCATAAAGAACTCAATCCTGGGAAATGACCTGTGTCATGTAAGCAAAATATGGCACCGGGAGATCATATGAACCCCATTAATATTTTTTTAAAAGCAAATTGTCTATAATGTGAAGGATTTCAAAATAATGCTATTTACTTAGGGGTTACCTCTACTTGAATCTTCAGACTGGCCAGTCGTGTGATGGTGCCTTCTGATAAGGGACAGTCAACTAACTAAGTGTTCTTTGAAGGACTCGTCTCTGTATATCCCTTCTACTTCATTGACTCCTCCTGATCACCATACGGCCAAATTACACATCCCATTCACCTTTGAACAATTATAGTAATGATTAATGGATCCAATATTGGCAGTGCCAGATCTTTGGCATAGTTCTTTCCTAAAATATTGATGTTCTCTGAGACAAAGAATACACCTAAGAACAAATTGCCAATCTCCCCATGAAAATGCTCTGAAGTGCCCAGATATTGTGAGTATGTAGCAATGTATAAAGATAATAACTGGCCTGCCACATAGTAATGAAGTATTAATGACCAATTGAAAAACAATGGTCAGTATGACAGTCCTTTTATGCCCCCAGACAAAAGAAGTGCGTGTTTTTTTTTGTAGAGACGCCCTAAAATTCCATATTTTTGCAAACGCAGGTCTGTAATTAAGGGCAAAAAATGAGATGATTTGTTCATGTCACCAACAATTTAAGTTTTTTTTTTCAGTGAAATAGTTTTGTTTTATTGTTGTATAATACCAACCAATATACTTTATTTCAAGGCATTAACTAGTCATGAGCTCATGTACTGATGCATTTTAATGGAGGTTTTCATTCTCAATTCATTCACTAGGTGGTGCTGTGTTCATTCTCATGCACAATATATAACGGCTGTTGTCATTCTCAATTCATTCAATAGGAGGTGCTGTGTTCATTCTCATTCACAATATTTTATTAGTGCTTATCATTCTCAATTAATTTACTAGCTGGTTCTAATTCTCATTCAAAATATTTCATTGGAAGTTGTCATTCTCAATTATTTAGTTCTGCGTTCATTCTCTTTCACAATAATTAAATAGCAGTTGTCATTTAAATTCTTGCCTTAAGTGGTGCACGTTAATTCTCATTTATAATATTATAAATTCAGTTGTCATTCTCAATTCATTAACTAGTTGGTGCTGTGTTCATTCCCATTTAGAATATTTTATTAACGGTTGTCATTCTCAATTCAATAACTAGATGGTGCTGTCTTCATTCCCATTCACAATATTTTAATGACCATTGTCATTCTCAATTAATTCACTAGGTGGTGCTGTCTTCCTTCTCATTCACAATATTTTAATGGGGGTTTGTCATTTCAATTTATTCCCTAGATCAGTGATTTTCAACCACTGTTCCGTGGCACACTAGTGTGCCGTGAGAGATCTTCAGGTGTACCGTGGGAAATTATCCAATTACCATTGTCGAGTGCCTGTGCTGTAGTGACTGGCAGAGTAATGTAATATTCTTTCATGTCAGAATTTCCTTCAAATTTTTCTTATACTATTCAAATAACATTATCCATTAAGAATGCATCTAAAATAGCTTTATCAAACATTTATCTACTTAATACCTATACTGCTATGATACAAGATAGAATCGAGGAACTCAAGGTTTACACTATCTTTCAATATCATCCAAGGAGTCCAGGTGGTTTTGAATTTTGAAGTCATATCCCAAGAATCATGATACCTCTCTTCCATTTTACAAACCTCCTCCACCAATTGCAACCAATCTTTCAATGAAGGTTCGCTAGGATCCCTCCAATATCTAGGTATCTGTGCTTTAGCTTCATCTAGAAGGAAAAGTATCAAGGAACGCCTATATCTGCCTATATCACCTATAAAGGATACACCAAGAGGTAAGCTCCAACAAAACTCCCGTAATCAGTTCAATCTTTTGTATAATCTTTGTCCAATACTTTGCAATCACAGGACAGTGCCACCAAATATTCGACAAAGTACCCTGCTGTCCACATCCTCTCCAACAAAGTAGAGATTCATGGGGAGATAATCAATGTAGTTGCGTGGGGCATAATACCATTTAGAGAAGAGATTAAAGTTATTCTCCTGTATCTTAGCACTTGGATGTCTTAAGTGCCAGACTTAAAATTACCTTTTTCTGAGGCTCCGCAAGAGTACTATTTAATTAGGTTTTCCACTTTGCCAAGTATTAAGGAAATTTCTGGGCATTAAGGGTAATTAAGTACTTATATAACAAAGACACTGTATGAGGTGTTATATCATTGCATTTCAACATATCTTCTAGGGGAGTAAGTTCTGTGGCTGTACGTATAGGGCGAGGCAAAGAATACACAAAATGGCACAATTGTACGTACTGCCAGTTATTAATTGGCTTACTCCTCTCTTCATGCACAAGCTGAGCAAAAGGGCGGACCAAATCTCTTACCATCACTTGATGTAATAATAGTCTAGAATTATTTTGTTTACCCAAGAAACAAAAGAATATACGGTGAAGAACACGAATTTTTGTAGCAGGATTTTTTAGGCCGATACCAACAACATATATTATAAAAATAACAAAATTTTATTAATATTTACATTAAAATGCTCATTTCCAAAACATAAACACCATTAAAATTACACACAATAATCTCTCCTTTCAGAGTGTCCCTGTGAGGGATACATTCTGGGTTAATTCTCTACGCGTTTCGCGGAAATATCCGCTTCCTCAGGAGAGAGGGGAGAGAATCTGATGCTTGTGTTTTTAGCAACACTCTCTGTTAGGATCAGTAGTGGGGAATAGATCGGTAGTCATGGCAGTGAAGCTGTTATATGTTTTGCTCTGGTATCAATTTTAAATCACATCTAGTTGTTATTACAATTTTAAAGTCCTTCAGTTTTAATGTTATTTCTATTAGTCAATTTGAGATGGAACTTGAAGCAAACAATAATACCGTACTGAAATCTCACAGCTGAGCCACACGTTTACACACCAGCTCCCCTGCTGCAGTCGAAACGCGTAGAGAATTAACCCAGAATGTATCCCTCACAGGAACACTCTGGAAAGAGAGAATATTGTGTGTAATAGTAATAGCTTTTATGTGGTTTTATGTATTGGAAATGAACCTTTTAATGTAAATATTAATACAATTTTTATAATATCTGTTGTTGATATTGGCCTAAAAAATCCCACTACAAAAATTGGTGTTCTTCACCGTATATTATTTTTTTTCTGGGTTGAATAGGGGATGTGGCCTATGTGTTATATAACATACTTATAGGTGGAAATCTTCTCCTTCTTCGTTTACCCAAGAAAGAAGGAGCCTGAAATCCTGGGAAAAAATAAGATTGTCCAGTAATAGGGAGTAAGGGAGAATTATATTGCCATCCCTGTTGTCTATGCAAGGCATCCCAACACCGAAGAGTGGTGGTGAGAGGTGAAACATCTGGGCCCAAAACCCTAAACTGTTTCGGCAGCCAAATAATTGTACTTAAATTGGCAGAGCAAAGTTCTAATACTAGGTTAACCCAACTCTTAGAAACACCATCATATTTCCAATTGAGTATTCAGTTTAAGATAGTGGCCCTGTGGTATTGTTTAAAGTCTGGTAATCCCAGACCTCCTTCTGTTTTAAGACGAAAAAGTGATCTCCGAGAGACCCTAGATCTCGAAGGGTACCAAATGAATGTAGTTACCATTTTAAAGACATTTACAAAAAGAGGGTAGGAGCTGTATGGGTAGAATTTGAAAAAATAAACAACACCCTGTGGAGAATATTCATTTTTACTACAATACCTTTTCCTATCCAGGAAAGGTGCAATTGTTTCTGTTTTTAACAAAGGGATATGATTTGCCAGAATTAGCCCTGTCAAAGATGTTGTAATTAGGTATGAGCGAGCGAGAATATTGGGTTCGATCTCTTGGTGAATCAAGCTTTTTTCACTTACCGAAAATGTAAGCGAGAGTGGCCTTCTGATTCCCCGAGAGGTTGAGCTCTCGCCGAAAAGGAGGATTTCCAGGGCTGCATCATGCAGAATCCTGTGCAATCCCCGGGCACTGGAGGTTTCATTAACGCCACAGCTGCAATCATTGAGAAGATGCCCAGCACAGGAGAACCTCCGACATAAGTATCTCTTACAAATGATACACTTATATCTGTAACATTTGTATCATTTGTAAGAGATACTTATATTACAATGTCAGGAGGTTCTCCTGTGCTTGGCAGCTTCTCAATGATTGCAGCTGTGGCTGCATTCATTGAGAAGAGTGTGCGATCCCGGGGCACTAGAGGTTAATTAACCTCTAGTGCGGGGATTGCAAACAGGAGGATTCCCAGGGAATTCTGTGAAGCCCCTGTGAATCCTCTTGTTATGATTTCCTCCATCATCTGATGGTTTCGGTTCGCGGAAAGTTCGCAGAACCATCAGAAATTTGATCCCTAGTCGTAATTTCAATGCCTAAATATGTCAATGACTTATGGCAACATATAAATGGAAAACTATCTTTCATCCTCTGCAGTTCCCATCCTGGAATATTAATATTCAAAATTTCTGATTTAGAAAGTTAATCTTAAAATTAGAAAGATGGCCAAACTCGGAGAACACTGCTAACAAATTAGGAAGGGAAATATCAGGTTGTTTCATAAAAAACAATACATCATCGGCATATGCTGCCAATTTATGTTCTACACCTCCAATTCTAACACCATGTACATCTGTATTTAGGTGAACCGTATTCAGAAATGGCTCCAACAATATGGCAAAAAGCAGCGGCGATAAAAAGACACCCCTGTGCCATTATGGAGCTGAAAAGAAGCAGACGATATACCATTGGGACAAACCCTGGTGGTAGGACATGAATACAAGGACATAATCCATTTTAACATTTTAGGGCCAAGACCCAAATGTTCCAAAGTCACAGCCAGCCCACCCGGTCAAACGCTTTCTCAGCGTCAGTAGATAAGAGAAGGGAGGGCTGACTATACCTGCGCACTTGGTGCACTAAGGAAAGAACCCATTATCTCTCGCCTCTCTACCTGGAATGAATCCTGTCTGATCAGGATGAATCCAATAGGGAATAATACAATTTTATATCCACATTAAGAAGCAAAATTGGACGAAAGCTGGAGTAGGATCCCCACCTGTCTTAGGTAGCACCGATATATGGGCCCTCAAAGAGTCTTCGCACAAAGATCCTCCCTTAGTCAAGTTGTTAACATATATTTACAAAAGTGAGGGAGAAGCATATCTTGATAGTCCTTGTAATATCCCAAGGAGAAGCCATCTGGACCTGGAGTTTTGGCTGTAGGTGTGGACCTAATAGCCTTACCCAACTCGCTTTAAGATATATCCCATTCCAATTCCATTAGCCCTTCCTAGGACAATCTAGGCAAATTAGCTCTATCGAGGTAACAAATAATTTTTCCCCTTCCAACAGTCAAAGTTTCAAGAGATTCCTTTTCACGCACATGGTAAAGATCTTGATAGAAAACTCTGAATACCGCTACCATCTCCTGTGACAGATGGACCAGAGTCCCAGCTTTGTTCTTTATCTTAGATATATATGAGGCCGCTTTCATGTTTCTAAGTACATTTGCCAAGTATTTATCAGGTTTATTACCCATTCATAGAACCTCCTAGCAAACTTAGAAATGGCATATTTTGCTTTCTCATCTAACAATTGCTTCAATTGTGACTGCAACTGTGCCAACTGTGCAGCCTTAGACCTCCACTGAGATGGTTTATGCACTTCCTCTATACGCCTAATCTGGACCAAAAATTCCCTAATTCTGCTACTTTTCTTCCTTTTCCTACGAGCCCCTAAAGCCATAAACTTACCTCCAATGGTAACCTTATGGCCTTCCCATACACATGCAGAAGCCAGATATTAAGAGACATTTTCTTCAAAGAAGATCCCCAGCGTTCTCAGCTTCCATTTCTCTATCTTGTAAAAGGGAATCATTCAATCGCCACCTAGATGGAGGAATCGTAGGGGAACCTAAGAGCATTGAAATTATTACTGCAGCATGATCGGATATAGTGCGAGTAGTTATCTCTGCACTTCCAAGCCTATCAAGATTAAAGTAGTCAACAAAGACCATATCTATATATTTAGGGCAGGACAAATCGAACAATTGCCCAGAGCTCCCTTGGGCCCACTTGACAGAATAACAGGGAGCTGGAATGCTGTGCATTTGGATCCTTCATTTCATATTTCCCCAGGATATTTTTTTTCTCTGTCCACAAAAGCTGCATTGGATCAGCTGCGTGTCCCTGACTAACTTTAATTTACAGAAACTACAAATCTTTTTGGATAGGTCCTTCTGATATCCCCAGTAATTTTATATACCGTGTTCAGAGTCTTTTCCAATTCACATAACAGTGAGGATTTTGCACAATTTTCACATTTAGTTAAATTTGTTGAAAATTTCTGTCACCACAGAGAAACCGGCCCTGAGAAATGTCCTCTATCGCTGGAGCGTGTGTAGATATAATGTGGCTGCAGCAAATACACTGCAATCATATTTATCAAAAGATGACAAATACATTAAAAATAAACAGTTATCTATAATATGCAGGATAATAATCTAATACCTTTACTATATTGAATCTCCAATCTGGCCAGTTGTGTAATGGTGCATCTCGGTGTGATTCCCTTTGGATGAGCGTTCTTCCTGTCCCTGTATGACTTCTCCATTGATTCCTCCCATTCACTCTATGGGGTAATATACAGAATGTGTTTACCTTTAATCAAATAAAGTAAATCATTTATAGATTCAGCTCCTGAAGTGCCCATTCTTTGGCATGGTTTGTGGTTTCTTGTAAGATATCTGTATTGTCTTAGACAAAGAGGGAACTCGTGAAAGAATTTTCAAAGAGAACCAATGATGAGATAAAAATGTTATTGGGTCATCATAGGGTCAGCATGGCAGGCTTTTTTATGTTACCCCTAAAAGAGAACGAGTAAGGTGGAGCGGAGCGCCCAAGAATGGCAAGATCTATCAATGTCCATTTCCAAAATATCTCTGAACACTTTGATAATAGAGCCCAATTATAAGGTTTTGATGAGATGGCACCTGGTCCCGGTTAGGATCCATAAAGCCAATCCCGCTGTCTCTTTGTTTTCGAAGATGTGGTCAGAATGGCACTGTACCCCATGCTTGGTGGAGTTGTCCAAGGGTTCAGAGATTTTGGATCTGCATTTTCAACCTAATCCCGAGGAAAATAGAGCGTGCTCTTTTTCCCCAATTAGAGAATATAACTACAGATTAATAAAAACAAGATTATTACATACATATATTTAATAAAGGGTCTAGTGTAGTGTTTCTCGAACTTTTTAACATTGGGGAACCCCTTGAAATAACTTTCAGGTCTTCAGGGAGCCCCGTTTATAATTTATATATACTCAGCTCCCAGTATATTAGTGTGGCGGTCAGTGGGAAGAATTCCTCTTACATTGCTGGCCATTGGGAAGAATGTCACCTTTACAGATTCACCCAGATACACCCTTACCCTCACCCAAGCCAAAAAGATCATAAACTGACCAAAATGGTCAAAATTACTCATTGCTCAAGAAGACCCCAGCAGCCTCTGGAGGAATCCTGGGGTTCCATTTATCCCTGGTGGAGAAACACGGACCTAATGGTATATCACTAGCAATGGTGGCTGGATAGAATTTATTCTGACCTGGATCATAGCCATCCCAACGTCAGATTGGAACGAGTTTCAGCAATTAGAATTGTGATTGGATATTAATACTTGTCACTGACAGCTTTCATTGATCAACAGCTGACTTGGCTGAGCCCTACTATATCTGTCATTGGCAATGATGGTAGCCGGATTGGCTGAATCCTATTAGACCTGTCATTGGAAATGATGGGAGTCTGGATTGCCTGAACCCCAATAAACCAGTCATGGCAATTTTAGCAGCCGCATTGGCTGAGTCTTATTATATCAGACATTGATAATGATGGCAGCTAGGAGTGAGACACTGAAGAAGCAGCGTTGTCACCCGATGACGGGGTGTACTGATTTGATCACAAGGTACAATTAGAGAGCAGAACACTGAGTTTAGCTGTTGCATATCATATGTTATAAATTTACATGTTAATGCAGTTTTGGAAATCATTATCCAGTATTCATAAATCTGCATCCACCATTGCAATAATCTCTGGTAATTCTGCCTTGAGGATCCTTGCATTAGGGTTCAGCAAACTTGTCTGGATTTGGGTCACAATTTGCAAATTTTGCTCAGAAAACTTTATTAAAAAATTTATTTAAAAAATTTATTTAAAAAATTCCCCTGGGAATCATATTAAGTCTGGAGGTCCTATCATGGTCTGTGTGTACTCTACACAGGGGACTACTAAAAAAATCATCATTTAACAACTTTAAATATAGTTTTACAACGCCTTGTAGAATAAAATTATTATTATTATTATTATTATTATTAATAAACAGGATTTATATAGCGCCAACATATTACGCAGCGCTGTACATAAAAAAAGCGATATATTGCAATACTGCACCTGTTCCCTATTGCTTTCCCACACAGATACCCTGCTTTTACTTCTTACTGGGCTTTTTCTGTATTAAATGATTATTCGGGATCATTCAATTATTTCCTGATGTTTATTATTTAATATTTATTTGCTGGGGCTTATTATTAGCCTGTATGTAATGAACGTAGTACTCACTGTCTGACACTAGATGGCAGTCTAGCACTCTTCATGTTGTTTCAGGCTCATATTGGTGGGCCATAAAAGTCATTCTCTATAATAACCATAAGATGTCGCTGTTGCAGCAAGAATATGCAGCAGATCCAGTTTACCAATCAGAGAATAGAATGCAGCACATCATTCTGGTTGTCTCTTTTTTTGGAAATTATTTTTATAAATCCCCTTTACCTCCACATTTACTCAGAACAACATAAATAGGTGTACAAAAAAATGAGTTTTACAATAACTGCATGCACTACATCATAATACGTAGGCGTACTGTAATGCGACAACACACCAACACGTGTTATGCGTGTTGTCACAATGCACTAGGGGCCAGGGGCCACATTCCAATGAGATCAGCACTGTCTCTGAACAATTGAAGAAAGCAATCTATGTGTTCTCTGGTGACACCTAGTGGCCAGGTATGGTTTGCTGCATGAGATGCAATAGTCACTTTGACAATTCAAATGCTGCCCCTAGTGGGCATGACATTCTAGGCCATTGCCTAGGTAGACTAGTGAGGAATCTGGCCCTGGGTCATCCACATGATCTGTGTGTAAGTCATCAGACCAGCTCCTTTTTTTTATTGTACCATACCAGATGCAGTGCACTTGGGCATCCTTGACCCTTTCACTGGTTCACCATTTGCACTTCTTTTTAATAGATAGTAACCATTCCATACATTGGTTTGCCCCACAAGACAAACCAATTTGGGGTCACTCTGGCTCAACATCGAACCATAAAAATTTGGTCCCTGTCAGATCCTTACATTTGCCCATTTTTTAAAAACTGCTTTCTTACCACCTAATAGCGCCCACCCTTGGCAGGGCCACAGTAAACATGTCATTAATGTGATCGCTCTACCCAAGTTTGGGGTTCAAGTTGCATTTTCTTACCTGTATTACTAAGTATGACCAGTAGATGTCACTGCTGCTGCATCATGACTTGAGGGTAAAGCAATGGAAATTTATCAAAGCAGAACAGCAATAGCAATACAAAATAGAAGACAGCAAGAAGACAGATTTACTATAACCTTACGGCTGAACTGGTAAATCTGTCTTCCAGATCCATGCAAAACTATCTCAGTTGGATGACAATGAAAAAAAAAATCTCCTACTTTCACTGCCATTCTCTACAGAGCTATGGAAATATATGGGCTCATTTATCTCCCTTTAAAAAGTTGTACATGAAAGGAAAGAGACGTTGTCACCATCAAAAACCAGTATATGTCCAAATGCCCTGCCCCTGGGACAATTCTAGCAATCCCGTGCCAATCACAGCCACCAATGGAATCCAATGTGGTACCCATGGTGGAGTAATAGGTATCACTCACTTTTGCACTGCATGTGGGTAAAAGTCACATGCTGCGCCATTGCCTGAAATACAGGGGTAGGCATGGCACATGATTGCTGATATAAATAGGGGAAAAGGGGAGAGTGACTGGGTATCCTAGTTTAGGCATAACAAGATGTTACATGGTGACAACGCTATGTCCCTGTCTCCTATTACCTTTCCTGTGTTGTCACCTTGTCACACGGGGACTAAAAGCGAATATGCCAAAATGGATTGCATAGACATGGACCTTCATTGTCCCCATAAGGTTTTACTTTGAAGCTCAGCTGAGCTATATACAGCTCAGTAATAATGTCACAGATCATTCTAGAAAGGTAATACCTGGGTTTTCAGAGGCATTTGGATCACATAAATTATATTGGGTATTGAGGAATGTATGTAGAAGATTCCTGCCCAGTTGATTTTTTTTTACCAATGGCTGAGCCCATTAGGTGACTTTGAACCTTCAACATGCTTAAGTTTCTGCCCGATTCTTGTGTTAGATCTCATACATCAAGCCCAATTTCCCATTTATAGTCTATTTCTGTATGAAAAAGAAAGTGCAGAACCCCATCCTATCAACCAACATGTTTTCCATGTCCATCGTTGGTGGGCTCCGGTTGCTCAATGAAGGGCCAATGGATGGCGGCTACTTTTGGGAGGATTGGGAGTGATGGTAGAGGTATCTTGATTTGGTTGAGAAAAGAATGGCCATCCACCATATAGGAAGAAAACCTGGTGAGTTGTCCAAAGGACTTCCTCTTATTTACTAGTAAGAGGAGAGCATTGAATATCCATGGCAGACATGCAATACGCTTGATTTATTGCTGATCCATCAAGCCTTGGTAAACAATGACAAATATGGTGGTCATTGGCGCTCCCAGTCATCGTTTTATGGTAGCCCTACCATGTGTCATGTCCATCCTCCCACCTGGAATGATCACCATCAATCATCAATAACAAAGGCTTCTCCATTGACATGGGGGCAAGTAGGGAATTTAAATGTGACGGGAAATGACATTTTGTGGGTTTTTCTCCCGTACAAGTTCAAGAACAGCGAAGATATAAATGTTTATTGTCATTGATGCCGAAGCTATGATTAAAATCTGACAAAAAGCAGCAACATAAACAAAAGCTTGACAATTGACAAATGCCAATGTCGAGTTTGTCTGACATGAGATAAAGCTGAAATAAACAAAAAGAGCTCAAATATGTACAAGTTATAAATGACTCGAATCAGATACAGTGATGGCAAAACAGAACACATACCAAATGGGGCTTTCAGCTGCGATCTCCGAAGTTGGAGATGTCAAAAATAAGAATCAATCATATTCCGATACAAACATCTGGCAATGGATGCTGACCATTTGGCCCCAAAACTTCTGACAACTGGCTGAAATTGGGTCATGCCACAATCCAATGCTGGTTCAAGTCAATCCAAAGAAGAGTTGAGGAACATGGGTCCACCACTGCATCCCAACTTGGGTTGTCAATCCAAGTCAACCCTCATCCTCACTTGTTCCCACAACCAAATAACCCTAACACAATATATTCAAAAGACTCACCGCCCCTTAGAAGGTGGAATTTGATGTTTGGTTGATGACTACGGGGAGGGTGGTGGGTCACGTTGTGGAGGCCAGGACTGGACCTATGCTAGCCTGATAGATGGACAGAATTTAAAGGATAAGTAAGGTTGTTCACCTAGATAACCCCCAAATACCACCATCAACAATTGTTTGGCATCCATGATTGTAAATTAGAACTAGTTTAAAACATTTTCTTCTAATGATGTCGTCATGGACCACCAATTGATCCACACACTACATCATTTGTCTTTTAGGTGTTCTTTGCATTGATTTGATTAATTTTGCTTCACTAAGATGAAACCAGAATAGATATCACAACTGGAAGATTTACCATGAACTTGTTTAGGTGATGACCCTAAAACGTCCCATCACCTTCCATCTAACGAGGACATAGATGGAAATAAAAACAGAGCTTTGGGTTTAAAAAAATGGATCTGGTGTCGATTTTAAGGTATTGATAGATGTTGTGAAGGCTGGGAGACCCTATTTCGGCACTTCTAGTTAAGTAAATGGAGTTCTGCAAGAACAGTGGGTGGACCTTCAAGATGTAGAAATCTCTACCAAATTGTTCCAATTTTTACGAGAGAATGCTCGTACACCAGGTGATACACATTGAATAGACATTGTGGGCCAATATTTTGGTTGAAATAAAAAGATTATGGATGAAATGTCACTAAAAATAATGATTTAACCCAAGGTTTAGGTTCAGATCACGAGAATTGGCCATCAGTGAGGTCTTTAAAAAATATAAGGAAATTACATAGCTGCTAGGGATGGATAAACTGTTATATGTGAGCCAATTGGTTTACCATTGGGTGTCCATGCTAAATAATGGGGAACATTGCAATTGGATGGTGGTTTTTGGGGGCCAGTGGGAATGTTTGGCCCTATGTATATTAGCAAGAGGCTTGTGTTTAGCTCCTATTGTACACAATTTCATTGGTTGGTTCTAGTGTGGGGCAACAGCACCCTAAAATTACCCAGCCAATGGGAACACGAACCACTGCGTACATTGATAGAAATAACAGCCAGAAACCACAACTCTTGTACAATTTTTCATAGAAAAATTGTCCAAAATTGGGCTTTCAACAAGGGATCGATTCCGGAAGACCACTGGAGAGCAAGAGTCCTCAGGGGTACAGAACAGAATTGTAAGACTTTGCACACCCTGAGACACAGAAGGCAAGCATTTGATTTGTTTTCAGTGCTTATTGCCCTTTGCCCCATGTTAGGTGGTAACATAAATAGATTTGGTTTCTATAACCTATTGACCAAAATTTCGAGTCAATATAGTTGAATCTTATGGAGTGGTGATGTGTTCCAGGACATGTTTGAGAAAGAGTAAAGCGCCTGGAACCTAACACAAAATATTACATTGTTTATTGACAAGGGGAAGGGGTCTGTTTCCCTTGAAATGAGGCGTTTCCAACCCAACATGATGATTATACAGTCTGCATTTTGCACAGCCAAGATGTCAGTTAAGCCCCTTTCCCACCAGGCTTACGCTGCTCCGCTCTGTTTGACTTTTGGGGGAATGTTAATTATATTCACATGTGTTCCTCCCGTCCAGCACTGAGAAACATGGAGGAAGAGTACAACGACTGGCACTTACAACAAAATACTTGGCCAGGATGGATCCCCATATTTTCTTCTCTTTCGGCTTGAGAAGTATTTTGTTTTGTAACGCTAAACCTCCTTTTGGCCAATCCTAAATTTTCACAAATGATAGAAGCGATGTGACATCTGGTAAAAACGTTACTGGAAGGCTGCAAAAATGTTGGGAATGTGGATGAACGAGTGGAAGATACATTGTGCAGATGCGAAGATGTACTCAACACACAATAGATACCTTGAAGGTAGACATAAGAAGAACCCATGCCACTCATAATGACTCCCTATGATGGTCTGCAAGAATCAGATGAGCTCTCACAAAAAACAACTCATCTCCAGCCTTCTCCTTGGTCATCTGGCCGTTTGACCTCTCTTCCTGATGTTAAATACAAACCTTCACTGCCTGTTAGCCAATATGTGAGGCACTGTAGTGTTCAACACAACCCAGGTGTTCTAAATGCTTCTTTTTATGCACTAAGACAAGAAATACAAAATAGACATGAGCAGAAGACATTCCACCAATAATTACTTCTTATGATGATCTTCAAGAGTCAGATGAGTTTTTTTGTAAAGATATATAACATGAGCAGAAGACATGCCAACCATAATGTCTTCCTATGATGATCTTCAAGAGTCAGATGAGTTTTTTGTGAAAATATATAATGTGACCATATAAGTGAGCAGAAGACATTCCAACCATAATGACATCTTATGATGATCTTCATTAATCAGATGAGTTTTTATGCAAAAATATATAATGTGACCATAGACATGAGAAGAAGACATTCCGACCATAATGATGTCTTCAAAAATCAGATGAGTTTTGCAAACCACAGCTCACTTCCAGCTACCATCTTGGTAACCTGATTATTTGACTTCTCTTCCAGATGTTAAATACACATCGACATTATTAGCCCTTATGAGGGCAACAAAGTGTTCAATACACTCCTGGCATTCTTAATGCTCTCCACCATTTTTTGCTCAGGGTGTTGAGACAAGAAATTTTATCACAAATTTCTTTTGTTGATACTTGGTATTCATTTACAGATAAACTCAACCCACAATAGATACCGTGAAGGTAGACATAAGAAGAACCCATGCCACCCATATTGACTTCCTATGATGGTCTTCAAGAATCAGATGAGCTTTCTCACAAACAACAACTCATCTCCAACCTTCTCCTTGGTCATCTGGCCATTTGACCTCTCTTCCTGATGGTAAATACAAATCTTCACTGCCTGTTAGCCCTTATGTGAGGCACTGTAGTGTTCAACACACCCCAAGACAACAAATACAAAATAGACATGAGCAGAAGACATTCCACTAATATAGACTTCCTATGATGATCTTCAAGAGTCAGATGAGTTTTTTGTAAAAATATATACCATGAGCAGAAGACATGCCAACCATAATGTCTTCCTATGATGGTCCTCAATAATCATATGAGATTTTATGCCTAAATATATAATGTGACCATAGACATGAGAAGAAGACATTCCAACCATAATGACGTCTTATGATGATCTTCATTAATCAGATGAGTTTTTATGCTTAAATATATAATGTGACCATAGACATGAGAAGAAGACATTCCAACCATAATGACGTCTTATGATGATCTTCAATAATCAGGTGAGTTTTTATGCTTAAATATATAATGTGACCATAGACATGAGAAGAAGACATTCCAATCATAATGATGTCTTCAAAAATCAGATGAGTTTTGCAAACCACAGCTCACTTCCAGCTACCATCTTGGTAACCCGGTTATTTGACTTCTCTTCCAGATGCTGAATACACATCGTCATTATTAGCCCTTCTTAATTCTTAATGCTCTCCACCATTTTTTGCTCAGGGTGTTGAGACAAGAAAGGTTATCACAAATGTCTTTTGTGGATACTCAACCCACAATAGATAAGGTGAGTATAGACTAAGGATGAAGACATTCCACCTATAATGGTTTCTTGTGGTGGTCTTCAAAAATCAGATGAATTTTGTTGCAAGCCACCTCCAGCTTTCTTCTAACTAGAAAGAGAACCTCTCTGGTGGGGAACCAACAAGGATCATCAGTTCTAACCCTTCCCGACTCTATCCAACTTGACAAAATTGCTATAGATAATACATATTAAAAGGGATGTTATAATAAATAGACACTTTTACCAACAAACCCAAGATGGACATTCTGCAGTGTCTTCATAATAGGCAATGAGGACAGGAAGCTGCAGGTCAGTAGAGAAATTAGTGCTATTAATATTGGTAATAAACAGTATCTGCAAATAATAAACAGATACAGACACAGCAAAAGGAGAGGACCCTGCCCAGAAGAGCTTACAATCTAGGAGGAGGGGGAAGTATCACACAATAGGAGGGGAATATGGAATGGTGGGAAGTAGTGAGGGTTTAGGAGACAGAAGACGGGTAGGTGAGATTGAACCGTTGGGTCTTGAGGGCTTTTTTAAAGGAGCAGAAAGTAGTAGCAATAGGACAAGGAAGACCATTCCAGAGAAATGGGGCAGCTCTAGAGAAGTCTTGAAGCCGTGTGTGTGATGATGTTTTGAGTGAGGAAGTCATTAGTAGGTCATTGGAAGAGCAAAGAGAGCAGCTGGGGGGGGGGGGGGGGGGGGGTTCTATCAGGGCAGAGAGGTAAAGAACCCACACATTCCACTTTATGCCGACTCTTAAGCACAATATCTCCATTCTAGATCAGTAGCAATGGTACCGAACTTTGGTTGATACATCTCATGCAATGGAGAAGTCATCATACAACAGCCTGGTCTACGGGGTGTCAGGAGCCCTCATCAAGAATGGGCCGGCTTTTGGGAGAAGTTCAGCAATTATAAATCTGCCACAATGGGTGGCCGCCAGTCTGGCGGTGTGGGCTTTGCTTGGCAGGTTTCATGTGTACTGCAAGGAGAATAAGGACAAGAATAAGGAAGAAAACACATTGCTTTATTTATCAAAATAGGCTACAAAAAAGAGGGGTAAATGTCCTTCAATCTGTATGAAACTCCTCAAGAGCAATGGTAACGTAGCCCATCGTCTGCAATGGGCCCTGTGCATTCTCCTCTGAAGGGCCCAACTCCTGATTGGTGAATATAGGAATGTGTTCTCAGTGGTAGTCCAAATACCTCTACAGCCAATCACAGTGATCATTTACTGAAACTTTGTATCAGCATTTTGTTCCTCACCTTTAAGAAACCCACACAAGCTAATATTTTTAATCAAATATATTCCAAATAACCCTAAATTAATCTGAATTAATATCCAATTAACTCCTTCTTCCCATTCTCCACTTAGCTATTATTTTTCATTATGTTATTTTTTTTTGTTTGAGTTCCTTTTGTTTGTTTTTTTATTTTATATATTTGTTATATATTTATATTTTTTTTTAACATTCAAAAGTTTGCATTGCTTTGTAAAGAACAAATATAGAAAATAATAGAATCTATATTCACAATAAAGTTGCTTTTTAAAAACTTTTGTATTTTTTTCTGTTCTATAAAAAAAAATTATTGCAAAACAATATTAGCAAATAAACCGCAGCCATGGTAAAAAGCGGTGCTATGCACACCTGGAGGCGGTGCTGTGAGTCTGCATAGAGCTCCCACTACCTGACAATCTCAAACTTCCATTCCACAGCAATGGAGGGCCAGAGCAGGGGTCCATCCGCCACTCTGACTGTTGTCACCCCTGCTGCTACCCCAGTCAGCAGTGACTATGCTACTAGCCATACCTCCTGATAGAGCTTTTCATCCTTCTTTAGTATAGATCAACCCCTATTTAATATACAGCACTGCGTAATATGTTGGCGCTATAAATCCTGTTTATTATTATGATTATTAATAATAATAATAATAATAATAATAATAATCAATTCCAGTGCCTTTGCTTTGTAAATAAATAGAATGCAGTACTAGTATTTGCCACGAGAGGGCGAACAATCCGTGACAGCTCAAGACTAGCAAAGCACCCAGCCTTGGAATTAGGTGTTCCCAGGTTCTCAGCTCCGCCCACTACAATTCTCATGGATGATTGATCATGCTACAGGTGGAAGACCTGGACAATCTGTGTAAGAGATCATACAAAATGTTCTGTTTGAATGCAGCCACAATGCTTTCTGGGTTGCCGACTGATTTTATGTTAATAATATTATTATTAATAAATAGTGTTTATATAGCGCCAACATATTATGCAGCGCTGCACATTTTTTGTGTTTTGTATTTGATCCTTTCTTTAATTCCTGCAGATGGAGATATTAGAGAAACTTTGGAAAGTGTAGAACTTGCTGAGATTACAAGCTGGAGAGGAAACAGACTCTCTGGTGCCCAACCTGTGGCCCTCAGGGGCCCTGAAGACAGTATTCTATATTGTTCTAGCACTTATTATCGGAAATAATAAATAGGGCAGGATACATTTACAAGATGGTGGTAGGGAGCCCAAATGTGGAAGCATGTATGTATAAAGGGTCTACAGCGTGCCCACGGTCTGACCGTTTTCTGTAAAATTGCATTCTCTGGCCCTGGTGCCAGGAGGACAAGTCCTACCCCTGTACATGTGATAATGGCACCTATAGGCACCAATACTGAATTAGTACCTACTGCTCCATGTGATCTGCCAGCTGGCTCCACCTAGTGGCCATATGAAGCAACACACCCCATCTTTATGTTTGCATTGGATCACACTTATGTCTGCAAATAGATTTCAGCATTCACTGCCTTGTGTTTGCATGCATTGTTGGGCACTTGTGATACAATCTATGTGCAGATTTACATATGTTTACATGTGTTGTCTTGGTATAGGAAAAGGCATCCTTGCTTTATGAAGTCATTAAAATGTGTTGCACTTGTTTTATTCATGTTGCTATTCTTGTCAATGTAAGAAATTCCCCATACTTTTACCACCAGCTTTGCATTTTTGTTATTTATAGCCAAATGCAATCACTGAGACTCTTCAGTGTTCTGATGATTTTTCCTACATGACGAGACAAATAATCTAATAGCTAGTCTACACATGGGCGGAATATAAGAAGCATGCGCAGACCTTAAGAACAACTGGATGGTAAGTAAATCAGCAGAACACTCATATAATGGCAACAAGGGCGATATACACTGCCTAGTCTGAATACTTCTTGTATACACTGCCCAGTCCCAGTACCCCCAGAATATGCTGCCCAATCCCCTTTGTTCCCAATACACTTTGCCCAGTCCCAGTGTGCAGTATACATTGCCCAGTCCCAGTGCCCCCAGTATACACTGCCCAGTCCCAGTGCCCCCAGTATACACTGCCCAGTCCCAGTGCTCCCAGTATACACTGCCCAGTCCCAGTGCTCCCAGTATACACTGCCCAGTCCCAGTGCTCCCAGTATACCCTGCCCAGTCCCAGTGCTCCCAGTATACCCTGCCCAGTTCCAGTGCTCCCAGTATTCCCTGCCCAGTCCCAGTGCAGGATTTAACCCCCGTGTTGCTGTTATGCCCAGCAGGTCATTCTATCTCTCCCTACAAAATCATAATATTTTGTTTCTGGCAGTGATTGCAGATCTCCCTAGAAATGTCAGGATGGTGGAAATCGTCCTGATCTGGTTTTGGGTTTAAACCTTTATTTCTACTGGGCAGGGTTTAAATTGTATGTCCTCTGTAAATGTATCAGATTCATAAAGGTGTCCCTTGTACCTGTGCACTCTGGGTTAGGCAGCTATTGTCTACATACAAGAGGCACACGTGTTCTTACTGGAATCCTGGGCTGCTTGGTATATTTCTTCTCGAATTAAAGACCGGTCACTGCTGCTGCCTCTCCCTGCGCAGGGTGTCTGGTCTTGTCTCCGCCCCCCTCTCTTCCTTCTACAGCTCTGCTCTCTGCATGCACATGCTATGCACAGCATGCTGATGATGTCAATACTACTTTTACAAGGTAATATCTAGTTTTGTAAACACGGAGTGGATTTAAATCTCTTTTTGTTGTGGCTATTATAGGATACATTTAAAGTTTTTATGTCCAGAATTCAGATTTCACCATTTCAAAAGTCTTATACAGGATTTACCCCTGCCCCTTTCCTTGTGGTTGAATAAGTAAAAGTATGGATTGTGTTCACTTAGCTTAGTGAACAAGGCAAAGCTGTGTTCAGTTTGAGCATCCAATCACCTGCAAGCAAATCATGTTATTCCTTCAGTAAATACCCCCCCCTCACCTGATTGTAATGTCGCATTTACCTTTTTTATTGATGATTTAAGTCTCTCATTGCTGATGTACAGTGTTTAACCCCTTGGTGTCTGCTCTCCAGGCTTTGCTGCCACCAGGCATATAGCTGCTGCTTTCGTTAAGGATTTAACCCTTTGGTTACCGATGCTTAGATGTTTCGCTTTTTGTTACAAATATTCAGGGTTCTGTAGAGTTTAACCTTTTATGCAGGAATGTCACTTCTCTTTGCCATGGCACTTAGATTTAACCCTCTGGCTAGTGATATCATCCATTTAACCCCTTTCTTGCTGCTGTCTAGAAGTTGACCCCTTGTTGCCCTCACATAGCACACATCAGACTTTGTCTATACTTTGATTCCTTTGTTGCCCTTAAGAATTTTCTGATTTGGGACTGAAAGGATTTACAATTCCTACAAAATATATAATTTAACCTCTTTCTTATTTCTGAACACTTTTTTTTTCACTTCATTTGTTTTTTTTAAAAATCCTACATTTTAACCCGTTTTTGCTCACTTGGCATTCTCCGCTACCATTCAGGATTTAACCCTTATGTTGTCTTTCTGATCTTTCGTGATCGTTCCCTGTGACAGATGAATGAACGAGCTCTGAACACACAGCGACTTTCTGCTCTACAGAGAGGGGAGGGAGAGAATAAGTAAATAGTGCTGCTGTGCTCCCCTCCATAGGAATGTGCAGCAGTCATCCCTGCTCAGTCATTTATCAATCTGTGAGAGCAGATTGATAAATGATGTTAGGGGACCTCTGTATACATGAGATTTTAATCAACGTTTATCCTGGGCAGCCAATCATCTATCATGTGTACATAGCTTTGCAGATGAGATCCATGTTAGGGATGGTTTTAACCTTTCATTGCCAGTGTGTAGAACCCATCTGGTTTGTTGTACTAGTTTAGGTTTTAACTCCTTCTTTTTCACCACATACAACATGTCTCCCATGGAGGCTTTTTGTAATTTAACCCCTTTATTTTGTGTAGAATGTGTAATTTAACCCCTTTGTTGCCATGACCTGCAATATACCAATATGTTGACCCTATGTGCTGCTGTAAGGGGTTCGTGTAAGCTAAAACCCTTATGTGACCATGGTTTCAAATGCAATTATTTTATTTTCCTTCTAGCAGTCCGTTAAAATAGCAAATTGAATCAGCTACCAGTGTACCCTCAAACAACTTAATCTTACAATGTGAAAATGCATGAAAGTCTTCCTAACCCCCTTTTCTGCCATAGTACAGAGAGAAGAATTTAACCCCTCTGCTGCCTTTCTACAGAACGGGATTTAACTCCTTGCTGCTATTGCAAATAGTGCAGGATTTAGCGTCTTTGCTGCCATTGCACGGGGAACGGGATGTAACCACCCTGCTACCAAATTACAGAGATATATTTAACCCCTTTGCTGCCCCATTGAACTTAGCTAAAGTATTTTTGTCAATCAGGATTCAGATGTTGCTTGCATCTCAAACTTCTTTAACCTCTTGTTAATATTGCATAGGGTTCCTCTTCTCTTCAATGAATTGATCTGCAACATGGTGGACAGCGAGTAAGTCACTGTTTAGTGAGGAGTGATTTAACTCTTTAACAGTCTGCAAGTCTGAAGGACTGCACCAGAAAATAAATGAATATGTTAGATCAAACCTAATAGTGTGAAGACCACTTACTCTTTTTTTCATGTGCTTCCTGCAGAAAAAAAGCTGAAATAAGCATATTCAATCTGGAACTGTCCCCTACAGTACCACCTTTAGCTACAAGATGGCGCTCAGCATCATTCAATTCTGAAGGCTGCAAACATACTCTTTAGGGCACCCCCTAGGGGGCGTTCCTATGCCATCCACAATTACTGCACAAAAGCAATGCTGAGATTGGTCAAATCATCAAACCTCTGGTTTAATTACTACACCATTAGTTTTAACCAATACTAATTCCCTGACTGCTATGCTGCTCTAGAAGTTTTAGTGCTTTCTGACTATATGGGACAAGCATTCAGATTAGAAAATATCACCTCAGTTACACTTCACTGACTGCTTGCTTGATGTAAGGGACTCGGAAAGCATTGAGAAAGCCAGGCAACCAGCAATTTCCAAAGCTATTGAGCAAGAGCAAAGGATGGAGATGGTGGAGGTGCCGGGCACACTGGGGACACATGTGGGGTCAGAGGATGGAGATGGTGGAGGTGCCAGGCACACTGGGCACAGATGTGGAGTCAGAGGATGGAGATGGTGGAGGTGCCAGGCACAGTGGGGACAGATGTG
>NC_092860.1:155486383-155496293 GCF_032062135.1 Pyxicephalus adspersus
GATGGAGATGGTGGAGGTGCCAGGCACACTGGGGACAGATGTGAAGTCAGAGGATGGAGATGGTGGAGGTGCCAGGCACACTGGGGACAGATGTGGAGTCAGAGGATAGAGATGGTGAGAGGTGCCAGGCACAGTGGGCACAGATGTGGAGTCAGAGGATGGAGGTGGTTGAGATGCCAGGCACACTGGGGACAGATGTGGAGTCAGAGGATGGAGATGGTGAGAGGTGCCAGGCACACTGGGGACAGATGTGGAGCCAGAGGATAGAGATGGTGAGAGGTGCCAAGCACAGTGGGGAACAGATGTGGAGTCAGAGGATGGAGATGGTGGAGATGCCAGGCACACT
Organism: Pyxicephalus adspersus; assembly: GCF_032062135.1. NCBI lineage: Eukaryota > Metazoa > Chordata > Amphibia > Anura > Pyxicephalidae > Pyxicephalus > Pyxicephalus adspersus. The sequence goes on from NC_092860.1 coordinate 155,486,730, forward strand.
GGGGACAGATGTGGAGTCAGAGGATGGAGATGGTGGATGTGCCAGGCACACTGGGGACAGATGTGGAGTCAAAGGATGGAGATGGTGAAAGGTGCCAGGCACACTGGGGACAGATGTGGAGCCAGAGGATGGAGATGGTGAGAGGTGCCAAGCACAGTGGGCACAGATGTGAAGTCAGAAGATGGAGATGGTGAAGGTGCCAGGCACACTGGGGACAGATATGGAGTCAGAGGATGGAGATGATGAGAGGTGCCAGGCACAGTGGGCACAGATATGGAGTTTAGCGCAGGGATAAGTGAGCAGGCTGAGGGATGGAGGCATCAGGAAGGGAGGAGGTGGTATATTATGGAGGGAGGGAGTCCGCCCAGCCTTCCCACTCCCCATTGCCTCCCTTGGGATAGCTGCCTCACAGACTCCTGCCGGAGGATCTCTCACATTCAGATTTGCGCTCTGGCTGAGAAGTAGTACAGGCTGTGCGTCTTGTGGATGACACTGGACACCGGTCCTCTGTGGGATATTACGCCCTGGATACAGTGGGCACCCTGGGCTGCGCTTTTCTCTTCTCTGGGAGTTGTGTGCGCTGGCGGAGAGAGGAGCCCCCGTGTACATGTTCTCCATCCAGGATACGCTCTCCAGGGGGGCGCTGAGTATGAAGGAGGAACCTATACCCGCTGGATTGTCCTCTGTCCGCTCCTGGATGCATTCCTCAGGGATAATGGACTCCAGCACCGCTGCACAGAGGTAAGTGCACCTACAGGGAGGTGTGTGGTGTCAGGACAGGTGACATTCATCCTGTGGGATAGGGGGGAAGTAGAGGATGGAGATGATGGTCTGCTGGAGGCTGGTCATCATTGGATGCTGAGGAGAGAACTTTACAGAACTTCTGTCACTCTGCTTGTGTTCCATCACTGACTGCACATGTACCATCCACAGATACTGACACTGTAACTTCAGGATTTGTCCCACTGACACTAAACCCCAAGACATAACCCACTGACACTGTGATCTCAGGACAAAACCCACTGACACTGTGATCTCAGGACATGTCCCACTGACACTAAACCCCAAGACATAACCCANCTGTGATCTCAGGACATGTCCCACTGACACTAAACCCCAAGACATAACCCACTGACACTGTGATCTCAGGACATGTCCCACTGACACTGTGATCTTAGGACATAACCCACTGACACTGTGATATCAGGACATGTCCCACTGACACTAAACCCCAAGACATAACCCACTGACACTATGATCTCAGGACATGTCCCACTGACACTGTGATCTCAAGACATAACCCACTGACACTATGATCTCAGGACATGTCCCACTGACACTGTGATCTCAGGACATGTCCCACTGACACTAAACCCCAAAACATAACCCACTGACACTGTGATCTTAGGACATGTTCTACTGACACTGTGATCTCAGGACATAACCCACTGACACTAAACCCCAAAACATAACCCACTGACACTGTGATCTTAGGACATGTTCTACTGACACGGTGATCTCAGGACATAACCCACTGACACGGTGATCTCAGGACATAACCCACTGACACTGTGATCTTAGGACATAACCCACTGACAATGTGATCTCAGGATATCTTCTACTGAATCTAAACCCCAGGACATGTTCTACTAACACCATGACTCCATGACATGCCCACAGAAACTGTGATTTCATGACATGTTACTCTGACACTAAACTTCAGTCCTACTGACTCATGACATGCTTCACGAATTTTGTGACCTCAGGGCATCTTCCAATGACACTGTGACTCTATGACGTATCCCACTGGCACTAAACATGGGAACATGGTCCACTGACATAGTGATCTCAACTGACCCTGAACATAGGGACATGTTCTTCTGACACTGTGCTAAAACTGCAACATGTTCCACTATGACATTTCCAACTGGCACTTCATAACATTTCCCACTGACATTGCGACCTTTGGATATAGTGTACTTGGATTCAGACCTAAGGCAATGTTCTCCTGACGCTGTGACTTCAAGTCACGTTTTACTGACACTGTGCCCTCAGATCATGTTTTACTGACACTGTGTCCCCGGGTCATGTTCTACTGACACTGTGTCCTCAGGTCATGTTCTCCAGACTCTGTGCCCCGAGGTCATGTTTTCCTGACACTGTGTCGTCGGGTTATATTCCTCTGATACAGTGTCCTGGGGTCATCTTCTACTGACACTGTTCCCTCGGGTCATTTTCTACTAACACTGTGTCCTCAGGTAATGTTTTACTGACACTGTGTCCTTGGGTCATGTACTACTGACACTGTCCCCAGGTCATGTTCACCTGATACTGTGTCCTTAGGTCCTGTTCCCCTGACACTGTGCCCCCAGGTCAAGTTCTACTGACAGTGTGTCCTCAGGTCACGTTCTACTGACACTGTGCCCTCAGGTCATGTTCCCCTGACATTGTGCCATCATGTCATGTTCTACTGACACTGTGCCCTCAGCTCATGTTCTACTGACACTGTGTCCTCAGGTCATGTTCCCCTGTCATTGTGCCATCATGTCATGTTCTACTGACACTGTGTCCTTAGGTCATGTTCTACTAACACTGTGTTTTCGGGTCATCTTCTACTGAAACTGTGTCCTCAGGTCATGTTCCCTTGATACTGTGTCCTCGGGTCATGTCCTACTGACACTGTGTTCTTGGGTCATGTTCTACTAACACTGTCCTCAGGTCATGTTCTCCTGACACTGTGTCCTTGGGTCACGTTCTACTGACACTGTGCCCTCTTCTCATGATCTACTGACACTGTGTCCTCAGGTCATGTTCCTCTGACACTGTGTCATCAGGTCATGTTCTACTGACACTGTGTCCTTAGGTCATGTTCTACTGACACTGTGTCCTCGGGTCATGTTCCCCTGACACTGTGTCTTCAGGTTATGTTCCCCTGACACTATGTCTTCAGGTTATGATCTCCTGACATTGAGTCCTTGGGTCATGTTCTACTGACACTGAGTTCTCGGGTCATGTTCCCCTGACACTATGTCATCAGGTTATGTTCCCCTGACACTGTGTCCTCGGGTCATGTTCTCCTAAGATTGTGTCCACGGGTCATGTTCCCCTGACACTGTCCTCAGGTTATGTTCCCCTGACACTGTGTCCTCTGGTCATGTTCCCCTGACACTATGTCTTCAGGTTATGATCCCCTGACATTGAGTCCTTGGGTCATGTTCCCCTGACACTGTGTCCTCAGGTCATGTTCCCCTAAGATTGTGTCCTCCGGTCATGTTCCCCTGATACTGTGTCCTCGGGTCATCTTCTGGGACAATGAGGCCAATCTTTATGTGAAGTTTTCTTAGTGATGTTCCTTTGACCTCCGCCATGGCTCGGCAGATGGACTGTTAGTGCTGTAATGGTTGGGTTACCAGTGGTTGTCTCGTAGAATATAAGTAATTATATGCATTTGATAAGATGTACTGCAGTGCTTAGTCAGCGCATGTTTTGGGTAAACAATGAGTCAGTGCTGGTAGACCAGTGAGATTGAGATTACACTGAGTCAGTGCTGGTGTTTTGCTGTGTTCGGGGTTACAAGTGAATCAGTGTCAGAACATCAGAGTGTTTGGGTTTACCAGTAAATGATTACAGGTACATCGGTGAGTCAGTGCCAGTAAATCAGTATGTTCAGGGTTATCAATGAGTTGTTGCCAATATATCAGTATGATTGAGGGTTACCACTGGGTCAGTGCCGGAGTATCAACGTGCTCAGTGTTCTGCAATCACAGAGGTGAGGATGCAGCACTGTCTATGTAGAATTGTACATAGACTTCCTTATGATGGGAACCCCCTGTATATTATATCAGTGTGCAGCAATCAGAAGTGATCGTCACTGTCATACACTCTGTTAGATCGATAGATCAATAACCATTGATCCAAAGTTCACTAAATCAATGGAAAGGAAAGTCTGTGGTGTACAATTCTTATGCCATCTGATCAGTTTAGTCACATTGAAAAAGAACAAATGATCATTTGAAATGTGTGGCCAAGGCTTCTTAGGAAGTGTTGGAGAAATGTGTAGGGGCTATCTACAGATATGATGTATGGATTAGTAATGATTTAATATGAAACGCGTCAGTACTCTGTAGAGGTATCGTGGTATGATTTGTAATAATCTTATATGAAACGCATGAACACTTTTGACAGATATTGTACATTGATTAGTATTGATTTTATGCGAAACGCGTCAGTTATCTGTACAGATATTGTATATTGATTGGAAATTATCCTATACCCGGCTATTCAGCGTTAGCCACCAAGAGAAATCACTTGCAGAAAGGGTTACTTGTTTCCTTGTACAGCACCATAGAAGATGAAGGCGCTATGAAAATGAATTCTGCTAGTAATAATAATTGAAATGCTCCGTAAGATTAACAAATTGCAAAATCTCTACCTGCTATGACAAGGAGCTCATAATGTTCCTCTAGTTAACACCTAAACACCCCTAGTCACATTCGTCTCTTGCATTTGCCACACAGTTAACATGTCCTAAGACACAGAAACAGAGCTCAACGATCTTTCTTCCTTGGTGATTGCAAGTGGCTGCACGTGAGCTCTGCAGGGGAAAATGCTGGGGAATCCTAGAGAATGGAAGGGACTGATTCATAAAACACATGGAATTTAGGAGAAGGGTTGTGATTGGCCAATGGGGGATACTAATTTATGTTGTGTTTTTGTTCTATGTCATGAATTAGATGCACAGTGTCATTATGATCTGACCGCCATCAAGTAGGTTCAGACTTTTAAGATGTGGTCGGATCTGTAGGAGATAATTATTCTCTGTGCATTGTACAGTGTACAAAGATGTAAGAGTTACTTTTTTATATTTATATTTACTATATATATATATATATATAATATAAACACAATAATATGTAGACTTCCTACATAAGAATACTGAATACTATTCATTCATCAACATAAATGTTATTCCTTCCTGTCACAAGAAATATTTGAACCCAAAATTGTTCTCACTGATCTTACCTTACCAAGTTATGAATAAACTTTCTATATATTAAGCCAATGCAGATAGAGCCCATTCTCTCTCTTTCTGTCTCTCTCTGCCCTTCTTTTTATCTTTTTCCTTCTCTTCCCTGTTGTCTCCCATTCTGCTTTTGTTTCTTTTTCTCTTCTACACCCCTTTCCTTTATGCTGCTTTCACTTATTCTCTCTCTCGCTTTCTCTCTTCCCCTTTTTTTTCTTTCCCTTGTTCTCTCTTTCAAATCAAAATCAAATTAAAATGAACATTTTTGGCAGGGCCAAGTTAAATGTTGTCTCTCTCTCTCGTTCTCATTCCTTTCTCTCTCTTGTTCTTCTCTCAATTCTCTTATCTCTTCTTTCTTCCCTCTCTTTTTTCTCTCTCCTCCTCTTTTTATCTCTTTCATTCTTCCCTCTCTTTTTCATTGTCTCCTATTCTGTGTCTCTTCCCCTTTTCCCTCTCTATCTATTAACATCAAATTAAAATGAACTTTTTTTGGCAGGACCAAGTCATATGTTGGCCTTCGCTCTCTTTCTCTATTTCTCTTTCCTTTTTCTCCCTCTTACCTTCTTTTCTTTTCTTTCTCTCACTCTTTGTATCTTTTCTCCCATTCTCTCTCTTCTCTTTCTTCTCTTAACCCTTTTTTTCCTTTCTCTCTCTTTCTCCTACTTTCTCTCTTGTCCCTTCTCTATTTCAATTTCTTTTTCTTTCACTCTCCTTTCACCAACTCTTCCCTCTTTCCCTTCCCAAAAAAAAAAAACCTTTTTTTTTTGGACAGGTTATAAATTTATATGTTGGCATTCTCTCTTCCTCTATCTCTCTTTTCTTCTTCTCCCTCTTATCTTCTCTTACCTCTTCTTTCTTTTCTCCATTTCGCTCTAGTTTTTTTCTCTTTCTTCTCTTTTTCTTCTTTTTTACTTCTCTCTCTCTTCTTTCTCCTTCTTTCTTTTTTCCCTTCTATTTATCTCTTTTTATTTCTCTCTCCCCCTTCCCTCTCTTTCTCTCTTTATTTCTTCTACTTACTTACACTCTTTTCTTTCTCGCTCTATCCTTCTCTTTATTTCTTTCCATTTCTCCACCTCTCTTCCCTTCTCAGTTTTTTTCTCTTTTTATTTCTCTTTCTCTCTCCCCCTTCTCTTTCTTTCTGTCTTTATTTCTTTCTCTTACTTACACTCTTTTCTTTCTCGCTCTATCCTTCTCTTTATTTCTTCCCCTTTCTCACTTTTCCACTTTTTATTTCTCTTTTGTAACTTTCATTTTTTTAATTACTTTTTCCATTTCTCTCTCTCCCTTTCTTTCACTCTTCTCTTTCTCTCCCTCCCCCATCACTCTCCCATTATATTTAAATCTCCTCCTGTGTTATCCCCCTCCGTTCCGCATTCTCCATATCGCTTGCATTGTACATTGCTTCTGCAGAAGATGGTGCTACATAAATGATAATAATAATACCTGTCCAGGTAACTCACATTATAATGGCACAGTATAAAACAATATACAAACCACTTCACCACATCACTAAGTAATCAGCAATGACAACAGCATCATTTTCTTTGCAAAGCTTTCTACTTTATTTCCATTCGCTTCAGCGAGAAATTCCATCACAATGAAACTTGTAAGAGACTCCTCACCCTCCTAACATAAAAGCTTTGTGTCCCTGTGGACAGGTTCTCTTTATTATTAAAATTAGGAAATTCTGACCTCACCACCCAAACTAGAAACGTTTAAAAAATGGAAATTGTTAAAATGATGAGCTGGGGGTTATTATACAAAAAAAATCTGTTTTTAATAAAAATTGTGGATGAATTGTAAATATTTCCGGGCTGTTCTGGAATGTTCCCGTGAATCCGGCCGCGTTTCTCACCAGTTACAGTGACAATGCCAACATCTGTCTTTACTCAGGGAATCATTAATTTCCCTTTAATTGTCCGGCCTGCTGACGGCAGGAACATGTGCGCTCGTTACCGGGAGCTCGCTCTGTGCGCGCTGACACGTTTTACAATAAACAGACTTTAATAATTAGCGAAGAGCAAATAAACACGCGGTGATCAGGGCGCTGGCGGCCTCGCTCATTACAACAAAGGAAATGTTTATAGAATGTCATCAATAGCTGACGGACACAAATCATCATCACCCCGGTCACATCTTTCTGACCAATCAATATATAGATTGCATCATTGATCTGAATTTTGCAATCCATCAATATCATATCATAAGCTTACACTATGACACTCTCCTGTTGGTATTTCCAATCGATAATACGATCAATATATCAATTGATCCTTGGCGGTCGACTTTTTGTTGTAATATCCATGTTTTCCATAATTGATCCGTATTGCCTGATCAGTTGACCAAAAATTCTACCCAAACCAATCAAAATTGATCACTTTCTTTACTGGTCGATCAATTCATTGCTGCTTCTAATCGATGTGAAATATTTCAGCGGCGGTCTGCGGATTGGTCTGTGGCAGAGGTCAAACGCACAAATCCTTGATTTGTTTCTTTGGGCTTCATGAGCCGCCCCATAATACAATAGACATAGCTGAAAAGCAGAAGAAGGGGGGAGAATCTGGAGGGGTTTCCAAAATATCATTGGACAATCAGAATAAAATACCCGCCAACAAAAGCTGAAGATTTAAAATAGAAAACATAAATTAAAAAAAATGTAAAATAATTTAAAAAGTTAAAAAAATTGTTTTATGCAATTTAAAAAAAATTAAAAAAAAAAAAAAAAAGTATAAAAAACATTTAAGTAAAAAGAATAATAATAAAAAATGCAGGCAATAAAAAATGAACGAACAATTCATCGTTTTTATAATTCATTTTATATCATTTTGATTTCATTTACCTTTTCCACTCCTGCAGTCCGAGAAGTTTCCTTCAAGTATATTTAGAAGCTCATAAAAATGATTGATCATTGACATAAATTAAATTTAGCCAATAAATGGTATTTGTGTGTTAGATTTGGAACATCCCAAAATGTGTGATTATATCTTTTGCGTTTATTCCTGGCAATACAAAGATGAGAATAGCACGCTTCAGCTGTCACTGACTAAACAAACGTTCAGGTTTTCATTAATTTTCTGAATTTTCTTCCCATTATTGCTAATACCACCAATTTTTACTTTTTTAATTTGTTTTACCTTTTTAAATCCTCATTATTACCTTTATTTGTTTTTTTTAACTACCCACGTTTTGTTTTTAATTATTTTTAATACTCAATAACTCCTGTTCTTTTTTAATGCCCTGTATAAAACTCTTTAAAAATAATTAAAACTAAAAAACTAAAAAAAACATTAAAACCTTTTTTTGTTTTTAAAGATGAACATATTTTTGATTATTCTCATTAATTAATAAAAATTAATAGTTTTGATTAATGTTTGGGTAGAATGTTGATCAATCAAGCTGTTTTGTTTTTTAATACTTAATATTACCCATTTTCTTGAATATTTCTAATAGCCATTAATACCTTTTTTAATTAGCAATCATTTAATTTTTTAATACTTGATAACACTATTTTTCTATTTAATGATTTGATTTACTAATACTACCTTTATAATATTTCATTTCATTTTTTTCTTTACTGTTTACTATCTTTTTTTATTTCAACTACTTAATAAAACATTCTCTTTTAATGCATTTTGTTTTTTTTTCTCTTGTAATACTTAATATCTATTGTATTTTTTTAATATTCCTTAATACTCCAGCATTAGGTATAATTTTGATTTTCACAACCTGCTTCCATTGAATTGCCTTGATTTCCCTCTAAGCTGTTTCAGGATTTTTTGGCTACCATTCATATCGCTGTAGCACAGTGATTTGTGTTTGGGTATCAATCCGTCCTTACAGACAAAATACAAATACCAAATAAACATTTTCACCGTGTCCAGTTTTTGTTGCTGTAGAAAATATTTTTTTGTATAAATTTTGATTTGTGTTACTTTTTTTTTTTAGTTGAGTTGTGACAGTGGAAATCAATACATTGCACGTGTGTGTGAGGAAACACTATCATCAGTGAAACTGGGTGATCCAGCAAACCTGGAATGGATTTCCTAAAAGTCTTTTGCTATTTGTTAGCAAATGTTTTCAACCCTAGACCAGATGCATTCCAGGTTTGCTGAATCACCCAGCTTCACTTCTAAAAGTGTATTTTCCCGGTTGATCCTGAATTTGGCTGTCAGGCTGCGGAGAGTTTGCTTTGTATCTGCACACAGAGAGATGTAGGGAGAGATCTGTGAGCCGGAATGTGATTATAGAACATACACTGACAGTCAGGGGACGGCCGGCCCACACAGGAGAATCCTCTGCATTAATCAGAAAACATGGCTGTCATCATCCATCAATAATCCAGAGATAATCAATAGAAAGGATCAATAATAGATTCATAATCAATGGATTACAGAAGGATGGATACATTAATGGATGAGTAGGGAGAGAGATGGATGGATAGTATTTGGGGAAAGGGATAGACAGATATTTAGTAGAGAAAGATAGATGGGTAGTAAGGAGACATAGGTAGAGAGTAATAGGGAGGGGAGAGATTATTATTA
>NC_092860.1:155499643-155500589 GCF_032062135.1 Pyxicephalus adspersus
GATACATGGAATTATGGGAAATTTCCAAGGTCATGTTCCTACACTGTCATAGCTCATTAGTTTGTTCAGTAGGAAGCTTTGCTATAACTTTGTTTTCAATGTAACCATAAAATGTCCAGTAAATTAGTGAATGATCAACCAGAGTGCAGGGACTTTTTTGAATCCCTGAGTCCACCTATCAGGTGTAGGGATGGGAACTCCAAATCCCCAGGTCTACCAATGAGGTGCAGACATGGGATCTCTGAATCCCAAGGCCCTCCTATGAAGTGCAGGCATGGGATCTCTGAATCCCCAGGTCCTCCTATCAGGTGCAGGCATGGGATCTCTGAGTCCCCAGGTCCACCTATCAGGTGCAGGTATGGGAACTCCAAATCCCCAGGTCTTCCTATCAGGTGCAGGTATGGGAACTCCAAATCCCCAGGTCCACCTATCAGGTGCAGGCATGGGATCTCTGAGTCCCCAGGTCCACCTATGAGGAGCAGGAGCTGATCAGTAAATCCTCGGGTCCACCTAGTAGGTGCACTACCTATTACACCTGCAATGGAGATTCCACTTCACTCTCGAGTCCCTGCAGCTGAGGTTTTAACATAATCATCAATAAATATTTACTATGTGTAATAAATGGCTGCTGCTCAGAAGCCACAAATTCTGAGTGTTCATTTCCTTCAAGGCCAAATCGTTACCGTATGTTTGTATTTTTGATGATGCCTCAAAGTACAAACAGAGTGGGAAGAGAAAAGAATCTGGACACAAACCAGAAACTTCATGTATCACAAGATATACGCTGCTCACATGTAAACGGCAGCCAAAGTGCAATATCGGGACAAGGTCCCTTATTAGTGCCGGACTAAGACAGGGGGGTAAACAGGAGCCACATTCTCCATAGCCCTATTGCCAGGACATTAGACTGTGACTATGGTGAGGATATTAGACTGTGACTATGGTG
>NC_092860.1:155502603-155507944 GCF_032062135.1 Pyxicephalus adspersus
CAGCATCTGAATCCCTGGAAGTCACAGTAAACTGATTTATCCTACAGACCGTGGAAATGGCAGGGTAGGAAGGGGTTAAATCAGGGAGGGGGCATCCTGTGAGATCCATTCACAATATTCTGGCCCCGTTACTTTTTTGGATATTAAGGACTGAATATGGAATTTTAACCCTTTGCCACCAGCTGCCCCAGTTGGGGGTCAGAGACTGCAGAAACATACTACAGCAGAGTCCGACCTTCTCCTGTGCTATGCCTGCAGTCTTTTCCTCTCTCTTGTAGCATGCCAACCAGCTGGCAGGCTCCATCTGACTTGCTGCAGCTTCTAATATACACTGTGATAAGCAACTGTCATAAGTAAATTAAATCAAAGTAATTTCAGTCCAGGAGAGTATTCCATATATTGCAGGACTGCAAAGCGTCTGTGCCCATTATGAAGTGTTTCCACCATCCCTGTGCTTGGTTTTTGGGTATGTACCCTGCTGTGCCCAATATGAGGGGTTCCCACCATCCCTGTGCTGGGTTCCTGGGTCTGTACCCTGCTGTGCCCAATATGAGGGGTTCCCACCATCTCTATGCTGGGTTCCTGGGTCTGTACCCTGCTGTGCTCAATATGAGGAGTTCCCACCATCCTTGTGCTGAGTTCCCTGGGTCTGTACCCTGCTGTGCCCATTATGAGGGGTTCCCACCATCCTTGTGTTGGGTTCCCTTGGTCTGTACACCGATCCTCTAGTAAGTTGGTACAGACGGAGTGCTTAGCGTAGCACTGATTTGTTGTCCCTCTCATTTCTCTATCATCATAGGAGGCTCTGATGTGATCTCATTTTCTCTGGATCACAGGGGCACCTGTTTTTCTAAAACAACAACAGCCTGGCTGGTGGCCCCTCAGCTCCCCAGGGGCCCGGCAGCAGCGTAACATTAATTAGAGGGGAGCAGCAATTAGCTGCAGACGTTAAAAAAAAAAAAAACAGATAATAGGTTAAATTCCCGGAGGGAGCGGAGAGTTGGAGCAGCTGAGCCCCTTGCTGTGCACACCCAAATGTTTTCCTCTCCGCTCTGTCTGGGAATCGGCTGCCAATTGCAGAGTCGGAGAGTCATGGCTGCCACTAATGCCACAGGGTGATGGTAGAATGGTGCTGTGACCAATAGCATTTTATTCGGGTCACCACTTTAGGCACAGTGGTGGCTCGGGTAGCTGTGCATTGGGGTGCAAATCAAAAGTAGAATTTAGGCTCCCCCTCTGACGGGCATGGGGGTATCTGCATGGGGCACAATCATCATCTTTGTGGTGGTGGGGCTTTTATTGTGTTTTATTGGGGTCTTTCTGCTGCTTTCCATATCGATACTGGCCATGAAGAATCCAGGGCTGACATAGGAAGGTTCAAAGTGTGCCACTACTCAAGGGCCCATGGACCACCTTAGCCACCAGAGGCCGCCACATGCACTCCAAGTCAGTTCAGTGGCACTGTTGGCTATATCTGCCACTGTCCAGGGGGACGGGTAAACCCCACACAAGCGGGAGGTCGGTGGCACAATCTGGAGTATTTAAAAGTGATCAGGTGGTGTTACAGCAACAAAAGCCGGCAGTACAAATATGATCACATTTTCTGTAAATGTCCACGCCATCATGGAGGTCCACTTTTATGTTCTGCCGATAACCAGGACAGGTTCACTGTGCATCCTCAGAGCCATTTGTTGTATTGCTGCCATTCCCCACCCATTCCAAGGGTTTCTCCACTTCCTCAAGGTTTAGAATTCCCAAAATATCAATTCCAGGCCATGAGCACAGCCAAACATTGGCCACATTTCTGGATTCTCTTGGCTATCATATAGAGCGCCCCCAACTGGTTAGCTGTGAGGAGTCAAAGAGTCATTTTAGTCAAAGATGATGAAATATTTGTGGTGGCGAGGTACCTGTGGCACAAAAGAGGTTAATGTGGCACATTTGGCACAGATGGTGCAGTGTCTGTTGCAGACAGAGGGTTTGCGTGGCACATTTTGCAGAGATTTCTAGGTGTTTGTGGCACACAATGCAAAAATGGGCCCCGTTAGGGAGAAACCTTTTTGGAGTCTGAGACACCCTAAGGCTTATTTTTAGATGAAGATGATGAGGTGTTTGTAACACACAAAGGGTTAATGTGGCAGAGCAGAAACAGTGAATTTTTTCGGACATAACAGAGGTTGACTTTTTGGAAAAGCCTAGAATCAGCCGTGGCACACCTGTCTGTGGCAAACAGGGAAAACTACACCACATTAGGCAAAATCCTTTTTGGTGTCTAAACCATATAAAGGCTTATCAAGCCAAGCTAGGCTGAGATGTCTGCAGCACACAAAGGGTTAATATGCCATATTCACTCAAGGTGTTGACTCCTTGGCAGAGACCGTAGTCATCCACGGCACAGGGGCTCATTAGGAAGAGACAAGGGATAAACTGGACACATATGGTAAGGACAGCGAAGCGTCTGCGGCACACAAGGGGTTATCTTGTGTTATCTATATGGCATGTATTACATGGATGCTTAGGTGTTTATGGCACACAGGGGTTAACACGGCACATGTGGCAAAGGTGGAAAGCTCTCTGTGGCACACAAGGGGTGAATTTGGCACATATGGTAAGAGATAATGAAGTGTCGGTGGCACACAAGGGGTTAATTCGGCATGTTTGGCAGAGATGCTTAAGTGTTCATAGCACAAGGGGGTTAACGCAAAATACATGAAGGAAAGGTGGAAAGGTCTCTGTGGCACACAAGGGGTGAATTCGGCACATATGGTAGGGACAGTGAAGTGTCTGTGGCACACAAGGGGCTAATTCGGCATGTTTGGCAGAGATGCTTAGGTGTTCATGGCACACAGGGGTTAACGCGACACGTGGGAAAGGTAGAAAGATTTCTGTGGCACACAAGGGGTGAACAGGGGATGGTAAGTGGAAGTGGCAAGATGTCCTTGGCACGCAAAAAGTTAGCACAAAACAGGAGGCATAGATGGTGAGGTGTCTCTGGCCTGCAAGTGGTTAACTCAAGCCGGTTGGCACAGATGGTGAGGTGTCCGTGGCACACAAGGGGTAAACGTAGCACATTAGGCAGAGACGGCGAGGTGTCTTAGACGGGCTGGCGGTCCATTTCTGAGAATCTCATTTGATGGTTCTCATTCCAGCATTTAGCGGCCTGTTAGAGGCCGGCGATGCCGTTAGCGTGGAGCTCTTGATAGGCCGTCTAATTGCATTAAGCCAGCTTGTGGCCGCCTGTGTTGCGGGGAGGGCCCACGGGCTCAGGATGCCGCTTACTGTAACAGGCTCATTTACTAGAAAACGCAGCGATTTGCTTGAATAATTAATGGCAGCCGGTCACAGCACTCAGAGGAGCTATCAGGAGCCAGATGGAATGATGATGGATGATATCGGAATATGGAACGCACTACAACCACCCTCCACCCCTACCGGGGAATTCATCCCTGCTTTCCAGGGACCGGCCCGGCTCAGAAGACTCGTGGACAGCTGTGTCCCTGGAAATGTCCCCGTCATTCAGAGCTGGGCCAAATGTTCTAGAATAGTTATCACTCCAAAATCCAATTTTGTCTTTTATAGAAAAAATAATTTTCAGGTCCTTCTAAAGTCAATTTGTTGAACCTAAGTAGGAAAAAAGGCCCTCCGCATATACCAAACAGATAAAAAGAACATTGATGTCACCGTGGTGGTGGCTCCGGAAATATACCGACACCATCAGAGGCAGGGAAGTCAATCAGCCACAGCTCAAGGAACCTCTAACAACCTCTGGAGCAATATATACGTGGACCATATGGCTATATGTTGGTGGACATCTGACAATCACACCATCATGAGCTTGTGGGAGCTTTTCTGACAAAACCATGGCCATTAGTAGAAATATCCCCCCCCCCCCCCCCCATGACCATTAGTAGGTGGTTGGTCTTGTCCACCCATGGCCATTAGTAGGGGATGGTCTTCTCCACCCATGGCCATTAGTAAGGGGTTGGGCTTTTCCACCCAGGACCATTAATAAGGGGTTGGCCTTCTCCACCCATGGCCATTAGTGAGGATTTACCTTCTACTTACCCACCCATGACCATTATTAGCAGGTTGGTCTTCTCCAGCCATACTATTAGTAGGGGGGTGGTATCCTCCACTTATGGCTATTATTAGGGGGTTGGTCTTCTCCAGCCATGGCTATTAGTAGGGGGTTGGTATCCTCCACTTTTGGCTATTAGTAGGGGGTTGGTATCCTCCACTTATGGCCATTAGTAGGGGGTTGGCCTTCCCCACCCATGGCCATTAGTAGGGGTTGGTTTTCTCCACCCATGGCCATTAGAAATGGGTTAGGGGGGTGGCCTTTACCACCCATGGCCATTATTAGGGGTTGGCATTCTCCACCCATGGCCATTATTGGGGTTGGCATTCTCCACCCATGGCCATTATTGGGGTTGGCCTTCTCCTCCCATGGCCATTATTAGGGGTTGGCCTTCTCCACCTTCTGCCATTGGTAGGAGGTTGACCTTCTTCACCCATTTCTTCTAGGAAGGTTCACCAGAATATGGAGGGTGTCTGTAGGAATTTAGGTCTATTGGTGAGGTTAGGTACTGCTGTTGATTGTGAAGATCTATCTCACCATCAAAGTCTTATCTCAATGTCCGATCACATGGTGCCCCCCAGTCTGCCTCTACATGGGTACAAAGGTAAAATAGCTCTGCATATTGCCCTGGGAGCTGTTCTCCGCATCAGTCTTCTTTTTGTATTTCCCAGTACCTAGTACTGCACCGGGGTCCATCTATATGAATACTGGCTGATCACAGGTTGGTTTATTCTCCAGCTGCTCTATTTTTATTAAATATTTGCAGTATTCAATTAGACAAAACAAGACTCAAAGCAGGCATTACCACATTGAATCATTACTGATACATCTGAATGGGCATCTTGCACAAACTTATCTCTCATAACAACACACTTATCTACCCTGACCTGTCGGGCTCAGGTACCCGCTGGCGTCCAACACTTCTGGGTATACCAGATAACTGATCCCTCATTGTGGTATATCCCATAGGCCACATGTCAATACCGTGACCTGTGATTGCAGACCCTGTTCTGTGATTCTCAACACCCACTGTCAGCCTGATTAATGGTTTCAGCTGCTTTGTAAGGGATTTGGAGATTGTACCCTAATCACAGTTAATATAGGGTTACTCAGAACATGGTTTAAACAGGAATCAGAACTTTTTGGGGTGAGAGCATAGGGGCCATGTCTGCCCCAAGTGCCCCCCCCCCCCCAAGTTTATAATGTCTTTTTTGTTTCAAGAATTTGTACATGATATATCTACATCATCTCCTTCTCTTCTAT
>NC_092860.1:155508425-155515378 GCF_032062135.1 Pyxicephalus adspersus
CTCTCTCCCCTTTTAGTCCGTCCCTCTACTCTCTTACCTCTGTCTACCCCACCTCTTCCCCTCTTGGTTCTTTACCTTCCCTCTTTCCCCTCTGCTCTCTTCCTCTCCTCTCTTGCCCCTTTCTACCCCCCATCTCTTGCCCCTGTGCTCTTTCCCTCCCCTCTGCTCCCTTGCCCTTCTCTTCCGGACTGCTCTCCCTCTCACCCCTCTCCTCTTCATTTCTGTGGAACATTTTGGCCTGTTACTAGAAGTTGAAAAACAATGGGTCTACTGGCAGGATCAAAGGGTTATAAATCGTGGGGGACACAGAAAACCCAATAACAAGCACATAATAACAATCACGTACACCACTTTTGTCCATTGCTCCTCTTTAACCCCCAAAATATGGAAATGTATCAAAAAAGTTGTTTTTAAAGTGCCGAAAACATCAGATCATTGCTGATTGGTTGCTGCGGTTTGGCACACTGTGGGTCCTGGTGATTTTTTATTAATAACCCCCAAAGGAGGTGATATCACTTAGCTTGCTGTCTGCCCCTCTGGAATGTCTGCTCCGATCATCTCTCTGATACTGGAGTCCCCGTGCTATGGAGTGCCAATGTGGGGGCCACAAACCCATCATTGAGAGAGTCCAATCCCCAACTAGGACCCTTTGAAAGGTAAATGTCTCCAGGGTGAACCAGAGGAGCTCACACTCTAATGTCCCAGGTCACACCCTCTGGAGACTGTGTTATCAGAATGAATTCCTTTGTACCGATATATCTTCCATCTTTCCAGCTCTGAGGGGATAAGGTCCCTGTGGGTACTGACCCATGGAACCCAGTGCAGCTTTTCTGTCAGTGAGGGTGTAGATTAACAACATGTTGTTTTCATTTGTATCGGTAATTGTAGCTCGTTCTGGAAACACCCAGACAGATGTACAGGGTGTGCAGCTCATAACGCTCAGGAATTATTCTCATCTGACGTCAGCCCTTTCATTGTATTTACAATTACATGAGGACTTACCGCGAATTATTTATGTCTCCATAGCTGTACATTCCATGAGCTCTGTACATTTCAATTCGTGTGGGTAAAACAAAAAATAAAAATGGGTGAAAATGAACCAAAAAATTCTCCGGTGCCCTTCCTTGACCCTTGGTGGTGGGCCCTCCTATGATGTCCATGTTTCTGACTGTTCTCCATGTCTCTCCCACAGCGGGATTGGGCTATCCAGGGCCCATTTCGAGAAGCAGCCGCCGTCCAACCTCAGAAAGTCCAACTTCTTCCATTTTGTTCTGGCACTTTACGACCGTCAAGGGCAGCCGGTTGAGATCGAGAGGACGTCCTTCATCGACTTTGTAGAGAAAGACAAAGTAAGGCATGTCTCCTTTACTCCAAGTCATAGTCAAGTCTGAGGGGTAAAAAAAATGGCCTGGGGGGCCCTTGTGCTGGCCAATTCCTGCATTAATCAAGCTCACACTGAGCCTTTTCATATGGTCTATAGAATGTCAGCCCGTCCAAAATTAATATTTCCAGTACATCCCTGTATACATCCCAGTATTTTTTTGTTCAATTAGGGAATTTCCCTTCACTTCCTGTTCTAGTAATGCAACAGGAAGTTTGAGATAATCCCTGAAAGTAAGAGGAGTCCCCCTCCTAAATAGCTGTCCCTGGTATAAAGCTGCGTACACACGGCAAATTTTTCTCGCCCGATAATCGGTATCGGCCAATTATCGGGCGAAAATCTGCCGTGTGTACAGTCGGTCGTCGTCCATCGTCCGACGACCGTCCTGGCGGATCCATGGACGATGGACGACGACCGATCCTAATGAAAGGGAAGGGGAGAGCGCGCAGCAGGGTGCCGCTCCGTCGCTCTCCCCCTCCCCTCTCCATAGAGCATGAACGGTGCTGTATGTACAGCATCGTTCATGCATCGTGCAGTCTTTTCTCGTTGGAAAGGATCGTGAAAGATCCTTTCCAACGAGAAAAATTGCAGGTGTGTACGCAGCTTAAGTGTCCACATTGGAATACTTTTTCTCATTAATCGTTCTGGAACTTGAAAATTTAAGACAGACCTAAAAACCTGACGGAAGCTCCAATTCTTCCCCAAAAACTCTTGCCTGGTGATACGATTTAACGTCTTAAGTTAGGACTTCAATACATTCTAGAGCAAAGCTCTGCACACTCTCTATCCTTGTGACCAATAGGAATGAGTTTGAGGGTTGTTAAGAGCACTCTCATTGGACAGAAGCATTCCGCATGGGCAATGCTTAGACTTGAAGTTGGGTCATGTGACGCCCCTGAATACCCAATATCAGACTGGGGTGCTGGCTTTTCTGGTGAATGGTTATAGCAGGTACCTGGTGCTGCCCACTCTTAGATAACTATTGAATGTCCAGGAATGTCAGATGGGGTTGGCGTAATGCAGTTTTCAAACTGTGCCACAAATTTAGGTTAAGACCAGAACTCAATTTTTTAACCATCATGTCTTTTTTTCTTTGAGTATAGATAAAGCAGAGTTCAGATGACTTTTCCAACCAACACCACACAATTAAAATTATAAGTGGACAGAGCTTTTAGATCTTAATTATTATTTACCCCAACCTACATCAGGACAAGCCA
Organism: Pyxicephalus adspersus; assembly: GCF_032062135.1. Classification (NCBI taxonomy): domain Eukaryota; kingdom Metazoa; phylum Chordata; class Amphibia; order Anura; family Pyxicephalidae; genus Pyxicephalus; species Pyxicephalus adspersus. Next base: position 155,511,024 of record NC_092860.1, read on the forward strand.
TTAGGTCGGCCAATACTTTGAGAAAGACCAGAAGCTTTGTGTTTCTCCAGGCTTCAATGTGTATATTTGAATTTTTCCTTCTCGAGCCAAGGAGATCATAAACTGGTGGCTATAATTATTGGAATTTTTATCAATACATATAAAACCAAGCTCAATGATGATTTAAGGGTACTGGTGGCCAGGTACCTAAAACTGGAACCGATATATCCTCAGATCAGATCTATTTTGACCTTGGATCAAAGGTCATGGCTCAAGGAACCCCTAGCAACCTTTGGAGGAACCCTAGGGTTTCAGGGAACCTTGGTTTAGAAACACTGGGATAAATCAATAAATGTTGCATATATACAGTATGTACACCTCTACTTTAACCACCACTTAGATCTATGAAATTAGAATGGTGGTTTTACATAAGGTGCCATTGATTAGAACCTCCTTAGGGAATACACTGGAGGAACCTGGCTTAGATATCGCAACCTCCGAGAGTCTATAGAGAGTCTGGTATTCTCTTTTGAGGTGTGTGGTGTCATCATGACAAGATCTAAAGACATCTTCCAAAGAAGGTTGTGTAGTCTGGAAAGGGAATCTCCACTATAAGAAATAAAATCTATGCTGGACTGGTCAACCAAGCCAATGCAACCTAAATAGTCTTTAGAAACCCAAACATTTTATTGTGGCATCTTTATTGTAACTCTTTTAATATCCAAGTCCATTTCTATGATTAGAAAGAGATGTACCCTGCATGAGATGTGCCATGAAAAAGCTGTCCAAAAAGAACATTAGAGAAAGGCTACAGTTGGCTATTGAACTTTTAGGCAAGGACCTGGCCTTCTGGAACAATATGCTGTGAACAGACAAAGAAGATTTGTTTGGCTACATAAATAGTAGACCTGTGTAGAGTAAACTAAAGTCAACATTCCAGGTTCTCAGCTCTCTTTCTGTGGACTTTCTGTGGACTCCCTCTCTATGTTATGTAGAAGAAGGGAAATAATGTCCATTATTTCTAACACCAATCCCAGGGTCACAATACTGCTGAGTGTTGTCACTCTAAGACAAGAGGTGTGTTACTGGTAGGATTGCCTGGTGAATATTAGGGTAACAATAAAACTAAAGCAGATATCTATGGAATTCTATACTGCAATATATTGTATTTTGGGCTACATAAATTCTAAGGTCTCGGTGTGGAAGCATCAGTATCGAGGAGTTGTGGTCTAGAAGATGAGAAAAACCCTTGGCCAACAAGTTACCATTACTTCTTCCCAGGCAGTATAATACTTTATAAATCACAGAGAAAAATTTGGAGAGGAACAGGAAGTCAATGGTGACCTCAGATAATGTCCATGATGTAGAATGAGACACTAAATCCATCTGGAATACTACTTTTCTCTTCTTTAATTTGATATATGTTGACTGGTAATGTCAATTGTCAAACACTAAGCTGTATCATTTGTTAAATATGCTGAACTAATGGCCTTTTCTCACATGCAGGAGCAAAGCGGAGAGAAAACAAACAATGGCATCCATTATAGGCTTCAGCTCCTCTATAGCAATGGTAAGATCATCAACCCGAACCAGATGGGACCGACTAGAGTGGCCTGAATGGAAAACTCATTTGTGTGACCTGGGTCCCAGGAGAATATAGTCAGGAGCAGATTTAATAGAGGGAAGGCTGGAGGGCAAATTGAAAGACAGGAAGGCTGGAGGGTAAATTTAAAGCAGAGCTCCAGGAAATATGATTGGAAGGTGCAGCAGAAATTTGGACTTCACCTCCAAGCCTACTTACCACTATCTCAGTGCTGCCCCTCCATGTTTTTTATGTTCCCTGTATTCTCTTAGATCTTCTGTACTGGGACCAAGTAAACTGATAATGATTGTTTTGTTCTTTGCTCAGGAATCAGAACTGAACAAGATATTTATGTCCGGCTTATCGACTCCATGTCCAAACAGGTGGGTCCACCTCCTAGAGTTCTGCCTTGTTTGATATAGTCAGTTGTCGGTACCTCTGTTGACCAATGTTTTGGTTTCAGGCCATCATCTATGAAGGTCAGGACAAGAACCCGGAGATGTGTCGAGTCCTTCTTACTCATGAGATTATGTGCAGGTAAGATTCTTGGCCACCAGTATTATTATCAGTTATCCATGGCTTGTAGGTGTTCTGTGTTGTCCTGATGAGTAAGCTCTACCCCAGGTATTGTGAAGTCTTCATCCCACCNGAAACCTTCTAACCCATGTAAATTCAAAGACAATGTTATGATGATATTTATTTTTTATTGGTTAGTTCTTTATCTCACAAGTTTATCACATTGTTTATTGTTCCAAGACTAAAACTGAAAAGGTGAAAAATGTCTATCTCCCATATAGAGCATTTCAGGTTATTCACCTTCTAAATAGACTTAGTTGTGCAACTTCCTCCAAAAGAGTATTGTTTTGTCAGTACCATCGTTGGCCAACTTTACTTCCTTTTCCCTTTCTTCGTGTATTGTTCTTTCCGACTCCTTTCCTTCTTTTTCCTTCCCACCCTTCCTTTCTTCTCTTCTTTCTTACTTGCTTTACCCCCTCTTCTTCCTTTTCCTCCTTTTCTTTTGTCCTCTACTTTCTCATCCTTATCATACCTTCCTTTGTTTCCTTTCATACTTTCTGTCCTTCCTCTTCCCTCTCATCTTTCTTTCCTTTCTCCTCACCTTTTTTTCCTTCTCCTTTTCTTTTCCTTTTTTGTTTCCCTTTCCTTTCGGCTTTACCTTTCTCCTGCCTTCCTTCTTTTGCTTTTATCATACCTTTCTTCCTTCCTCCTACATCCCGTCTTTCTTTTCTTTCACCTCTTCTTTTTTTCCGCCTTCTTTTCTCTTCCCTTTACCTTTTTTCTTCCCTGTCATTTTTTCCCTTTCCTTTCCTTTTTCCCATTTCATTCCCTTTTCGCTTTTACTTTTCCCCTTTATTTTACTTTTCTTTCATCCTTTCCATCTGTCCTTTTTTGTCTCCTGCCTTGACTCCTCTTCCTCTCCTCATCATTTCATCCATCTGTTCTGTCCTTCCACTCTTTTTCCTTTTCCCTCATCATACTCTTTTCTTTTTTTCTATTCCCTTCCTTGTTCTTCTCCTTCCTTCCATTTCTTCCCCCAATATTCCTTTCCTTTCCATCCTCCACTCCTTGTTCTGTTCCTTCCTTTCTTCATCCTACTCCTTTCCTTCCTCTCATAGTTGTTACTAGTACACATTGTTTGTAGTTTGTAAGATGTTTTCATTCAGTGATCTTGTTCTTGTATATCTGGCATGCTGAGTGTTTATAGGATTTATGTCTTCTGAGGTTTGTGGTTAGTTATTGTGGCACTCCTTTCTGGACCTGGGTGGAGGTCCTGGATTTGTTAATACTGAACAATGCATAAAGAATTTATGAAGAAGTCCAAAAATCAGGGGAAACACAAACTGGACATTGTTTTCTGTAAGAAAAACATAACCGGGATCATGTGGGAGGACCTTAGTTACTGATGAGTCAGCACTTGTTTTGAAAAAAAAAATATGAATTTGGAAACATTTTGTATTTTGTTTTTCTCTAAACATATAAACTGATTTTTATAACTACCTTCTGTTTAGTTTAGTTTAACCCCTCAATGAATTAAATTTGTCAATGTAGAAACTTCACCAGGTGGAGCTTTGTGGTCCCTGTATAACTACTGTGTTAACAAGTTCATATTATTGGAAATTCATAAATAACCTACATGATTAGATTTTAAAGTATAGGGATTGAGTTAAAAATAGAAAATAGTAAGTTAAAAAAAACATTTTTTGCATTGGTGTGCAGAAAATCACCTGGGGAGATGGAACATCACATGACATAACATTGATGTTAGGTTGACAAAAGGTAGACTATTACATGGATTTTGGGTGGAAAGAGGACAGAACATTGCTAGGATGTTTCAATGAACCATCATGTGGATATTGGGTTAACAAAAATGAAGGATCATATGGATGTTGGGTCAGAGGAAGACAGAACATCATGTGGATGTTGGGTTGGAGGAGAACAAAACATCTTATGGATGTTCAGTTGTAAGAGGACAGAACATCATATGGATGTTGGGTTGGACAATGACAGAACATCATATGGATGTTGGGTTGGAGGATTACAGAACATCATATGAATGTTGGGTTGGAGGATTACAGAACATCATATGAATGTTGGGTTGGAGAACAGAACATCATATGGATGTTGGGTTGAAGGAGGAAAGAACATCATGTAGGTGTTGGGTTGGTGGAGGACAGAACATCATATGAATGTTGGGTTGGAGGATGATAGAACAATTTATGAATGTTGGGTTGGAGGAAGAATGAACATCATGTGGATGTTGGGTTGGAGGAGGACA
>NC_092860.1:155515681-155518408 GCF_032062135.1 Pyxicephalus adspersus
GGATGTTGGGTTGGAGGAGGACAGAACATCATATGGATGTTGGGTTGGAGGAGGACAGAACATCATGTGGATGTCGGGTTGGAGGAAGAGAAAAATCCAGTGTTGGTTTGGAAGGAAAGGTAAATATTATGCACATGTTAGCTTGGAAAGCCATGCAATCCCATGGATATTGGGTTAGACAAGGGCAGACATTTACATGGATGTTGAATAGGAGGAGAACAGAACATTCCTAGGGTGGCGAGATGAAAGATGAACTAACTATCAAATGGATACTGGGTTGGCAAAAATGGAGCATCATATGGATTCTTGGTTTAGTGGAGAACAGAACATCATTTGAATGTTTGTTTGGGGGAGAATATGCCATCCAATGGATGTTAGAGGAGGGGGAAATCCTTTTCTTTGGAAAAAGAAAGCTAACTATGAAGACCATACAATCCTGTGTATGTTTGGTTAAAGAAAGGCAGACTATTAAGTGGTTGTTGGGCTGGAAGAGGACATAACCTTTACCGGATATTGGGATGGAAGGAAAGTTCACCTCATTGGGTCAATGAAAACGGAACATCATATGAATGTTGGGTTTGAGCAGTAGAGATCATCACATGGATGTTGGGCTGAGAAAAGGAAAGGACATTGCAAGAACATTGAGGAAAGACAGAGTAGGGCATCACATGGCTGTTGAGTTGAGAGGGGGATAGGACAGCATATGGATGTTGTGGTGAGTGTGGATAGTACTTTGTGTGAATGTTGGGTTGAGAATGAGTGAACATTATGAAGAATTTTGGTTGATAGTGGATAGAAATTCTGATGAATGTTGGGGTGAGGGACAGTAAGACATCACATTGTTTGCAGGCTAGGAGGGGACTGGACATCACATGGATTTTGGAGTAACGGGGGATAGAAAATCCCATATATGCTGAAGTCAGAGGGAAAAGCACATCATAGGGATATTGCCTGAGGAAAGATATCACATTAATGCTGAAGTATAAGGAGTAAGAACATTACATCTACAATCAGTGTGGTTTAATTAGCATTCCATTAAGAATAAAAAATGCTTTCTCTATTGAAATCTTCTAAATAGACTGGGAACATGATACTTCATAAGCTTCCATTTTGTTTGTTAGCCTAAGCCCTCCTTCCTTATGTGGGGTCCTAGAAGGAAAGATAGGATAGGGATTTTAGTCCATTTAAAGACAAAGTATGAATCCTTAACTGATTCCCTGCTTTCTTGCTTGCAGTCCTTGAAATACATCTCCTTGGTGGTTGTGATGATCTCCAGCTTGGAAACCGTTTCTAACAATTCCACTTGTTTGTCCCAAAGGCTGGGCATCAAGGGACCTAGTTTTAGTCTAATTTACAAAGAGGATTTTGGGTAATGAGGCATGGATGAGCCAAGAGGCTCAGAGGAGATGTCTACATCCACTAAGCACTAAGGATTAATGACTGGAATTAAAAAGTTTACACTCAAACTTATAAAAGAACAAAAATACAAAAAATGCTAATCCTATCATTATAGCATCTCCAACAATCTCTCTCCTTACAGGGAAAAGGTGTCATGGGAGGTGTCAGGAAAGGCTTCAGTAGCCTCCTGGTCATTAGCATTAGAGGATCTGACCTACCATTGCTGGGGGCTGGGGTCTTTCGGAAAAAAAGGAAGCTCTCTACCTCTCCAAGCTCTCTCTTATCTTCTCCATTCTCCAGAACCCGTGTCTACAGTACTAGCTAGGTATACCACTTTATTAGGTTGGACCGTGTCTTCAGAACTGCTCTAATTCTTCATGGCATAGATTGCCAAGTCTATGGCATAAGTGTGCCAAGAAAATATCCCCAACACCTTTGCACCACCACAACGAGCCTGAACCATTGATACCAGGCATGATGGATCCATGCTTTCATGTTGATTTAAAATCCTGATCCTAGCACCCGAATGTTGCAGCTAAATTGAGACTTATTAGAACAGCCAATGTTTTTCCAATCTTCTCCACTGTTGGTAAGCCAGTGGATTGTAACCTCAGTGTGGATCAGTTGCCTCCGAAATGGCAACCAGTTTAGTCTCCTGCTGGAGTAGTCCATCTGCTCCAAGGTTGGACATGTTACGCAGACCTGTATGTATGGAGGAGTTATTTCTTCTGTTGCTTTCTTATCAGTTTAAACTCGGCCATTCTCCTCAGACCTCTGTCAAGGTTCTTTCACCCAAACATGGACATGTTCTCTTTTTTGGACAATTCTCTTTTACCCCCAGAGATTGTTGTGTAAACCCAGCAAATCAGAAGTTTCTGAAATAGTCAGACCAGCCTGCCTGGCTCCAATAACCATGCCATTTCGTGAACATCCCCCTTCTTCTCCACTCTGATACTCAGTTTAAACTTCAGCAGGTCACTTTGACAATGTCTTCATACCTAGATGTGTTGAGTTGCTGCCATGTGATTGGCTGATAAGATATTTCAGATACCATCCAGTTGAACAGGTGGTCATTATAAAGTGGCTGGTGTATATATGTATGACTTGGAAGAGATGTGTACTGGTCATTTACATCAGACAATCTATCAAGTGACTGTATTCTCTTCCATTGCAGTCGGTGCTGTGACAAGAAGAGCTGTGGGAATCGCAATGAGACGCCCTCAGACCCGGTCATCATAGACAGGTGAGACATAATGCTATTCATTATTGAGATATCCTGACATGTTTTATGGGGGGAACTCCCCCACTTTATTCTGTGACATGCAGCTC
>NC_092860.1:155519519-155552323 GCF_032062135.1 Pyxicephalus adspersus
GAGGAGAGTTATAGAGGAAGGAGCAGAGTCCTCCAGCAGAGTATTTCAGGGGAGGAGAGTTATAGAGAAAGAGCAGAGTCCTCCAGCAGGCAGGATATTTCACTGACTCCTTCCTTTAACTCTTCTCCCTTAATTTACTCTCCTTTTGGAGGACTCCTTCTGTCTGTGACATGGAGCTCTTCTCTATCATGTAACAATATAATATATAGATTTTTTGGCACAACACAGACTTCAGTCCTGTCCCCCCAGTCTCCTATCCTTCAACCAGTGATAAGGTGGCAGCCATTGTGTCTCCCAGTCTTATTTCCTCCGTCTGGCTGTTCTCTGGTCTCTTATCTGCATTTCTGCTCAGATCTGCTTTTCCTTGGTCAGACCTCTCTATTGATCCGCGTGGCCCCTCGGCCCTTTTTTTGCAGTCAGTATCAGCAGACAACTGACAGATGAGTGACAGTTGGCGGGGCAGAGATGGCCGCCTCCTATGGAAACAATGGGCAGCTCAATTCATTGTCCCATCCTGGTAATTTTATGTATCAGCTACATTCACCGGAGAAGAATCCCATGTCACCAGAGATGTGAAGCAAAGACGGCACAGATCAGACGACTTGGATGACATTGTTCCTGTGTCTTTAAAACCTTTAGTTGTATCTGTACAGCTGAACAGTACTTAAAAGCGGAGGCTGCATTGGTTTTCTTGTTTAAGGTACAACAAAGGATTATTATAACTCCTTGGCTCCTAAAGGAGCTCGCAATTTAATTCCAACCAATGTCATAGTCTATGGATTTTTTCCTTTAGTTGGGGAGGACATACTAATGTGTTTTGGGGATGTAAGAAAAAAACACACAAAACCACAGTGAGAACATTCAAACTCAATGTAGAACCCAAGATGTGAAATGGCCGTTTTTTTAATATTTGACAAAACGTGTAGTTAGTATTTGACCAAACTGGTTCTATAAAGTTGAAGATGATGAGTGTCGGAACATATAGTGTCACATGTGGTCACCTTATTCTGGTCATCATGGTGTCATGAAATATCATTATGGGATTGTATTGTGAAACTACAACAGAATGGTTTCACTAACACTCATGTTCCGTATCAAGGTCTTGGCCAATCATCGTCCTTTAAATGCTAGGATATGTTCCTGACACTGTAGAGCTGAGGAGGCTTCCTGGATGACAGGTGAAACATCTGGTCAAATGTGAACATCCAGTATCATCTATTATCACCATGAGGTGGATCCAGGAGAACCTTCATAGATATTTCAACCTAAACCAGTTAATGTAAAAGATTATCTCCCACTTGCACAGCTCCTATAGAAAAAAAAACGGTTCCCCAGTTGGAGAATAAACCTCATCTCCTCAAACTGTGAAGTGGGGTTCCATCATGTTACCATGTAATGGTTGAGTGTTGGCCAGAAAATGGCATTGCATAATACGCATCCCTTTTGGGGACATTTTTGTTGCCCCTACAGCTTCTACATTCCGAAACTTCTTCCATAGCTGGAGGATAAGCCTCTTCTCCAAAGGGAAGAGGGGTCCAGTCATGTTTCTTGTGGTTGAATTTGGACAAAAAATGCCAGGAAATGGGATTGCATGAGACATGTTCCTTTTGGGGGCAATTACCAGACATTGTTGTTGCCCCCACAACTCCTACTGTCAAAAACCCACTTCATGGATAGAGGTTAAATGTCTTCTCCAATGGGAAGAGGGGTCAATTTGTGTTTCCTGTGGTTGAATGTGAATCTATAGCCAGTAAAGGTGCCAGGAAATGGGATTGACAGGTGTTCCTTTTGGGGGCTATTGGCAGACTTTATTGTTGCCCTTACAACTCCTACAGTGTAAAACTCCTTCTATAGTTTGAGAATAAGTGTCTTCTCCAAAAGGATGAGGGGTCCAATTGTGTTTCTTCTGTTTGAACATGGACCTAAAGCCAGTAAAGGGGCCAGGAAATGGGATTGCATGATAGTTGTCCATCTTAGGGCAAATAGTAGACATTGTAGTTGGAATACAAAGGACGAACGATTAAAATGTAATATACTGGCTCATTGTAGAGAGCACTGGAAATAAATGTACACACAACAGGGTGATGGTAATTATTTGGAGGTGCAGATAATAAATTCACACATTTTAAGGGGCTCTGGGGATAGATAAACCAGCAGCAAACTGAAACAGTTACCCACACTGGTGTCCAATATTAGACTCATTCGCAACATTGGTACCATTGTGCGGCATTGTCAACCGTTGCCCCCGGACCCCCCCAAACCCCTGGGTGGTCTCTTCCTGTGTTCCCCCTGCCTCCTGTAGTCCCCACTCCTGGCAGCCCAGCCCCAGTGGTTTAGAGAGCTTGATAAGTGCCCTATCAACATGATAATCAAATTACTTATGAGCCAAAATTGACGCTTTTCATTAATTATACAAGATTATTCTAATTGCAAATTCAAATTTATTCACTCTGAACAGAAGGTGTTCTGTAATGTCTGGGGGAATTTGCATATTTAATGGGAAGAGTGGTGCATTATGGATGCTAATTTATGCGTATTGTCTTTATTTTTAACTGGCAGACCATATGCACGACTGCTGCCTAAGTAGGTGAAAAAGTCGTTGGGAGTTTTATCCGAGGCTCGAGCAGAGTCTAGGCTTGGGTGGTGGTATAAGGGGTGGCTTATGATGGGAGGTCGGGGGTCTGACTTTCACATATGGTTAGTAGACACTTAGATACACCTATCTATAATCTCTGTAGAAATACATATGGTCAGCAACATCACCAAAGTATTCTGTGCCCTTTAAATGATGACATGTTGGTATTAGCTGACCTTATGCTTCATCTATCCGATCCATGTATGATGACCATTTGCCATATTTATAGTGTCAAACCACAAGTGGTATGTTGCTACATGTCAATGAAGTTATTCAGGCCTTACATTTGCACTGTAAGGTCAAAACACTATAGACACCTGACCATCACACCTACCTACAAAATATTTGGACACCCCTCTGAAAAGTTGATATTTAGTGAAGGATAATGATTCAGGAAGACTTTCTGTTCCAAGTTGGCTGGCCTTCTGTAAACAAAGCCAGCTCCCTATAGAGGTTTGACCAATTTCATGTAGAGTGGTCTTCCTCAACCCAGATTCAATGGATCCCTGTAGTTCATCTAGATATCTCTAAGTGCTGCTTGAACTGTGGTTGGTTGACCTCCCATTTGACGAGGCCTGCAAAGTTCTTGGGTAACCACCACTTGGTAGAGTCAGCTATGTGGCTGTAATTGTTTTTCAAGTGTCTGGTATTCAAGCCAACATTGAAAAAATCTTTCCTCCAGCTACCAATTTAGGAGACCTTTTTTTGACCCTTCAGAGGGTTCCTCAGAGGTAAAAAGGCTGAGGAGGGCTGGTGTAGAGAAGATTTAGTGTCCTTCTCAGAGCCCTGACCTTAACCCTACTGAACACTTCTAGGTGAGTTAGGCCAACTTTTTGGTAATGTTCATAGTTATGGAATGGAATGTCCAACAAGCTCATACAGCTGATGGTCAGATATCCACAAAATTTGCCCATATAATATGTAAACCTTTGTATGGATCACTTTGGGCAGATCTGGTCCTTCATTGTACTGACTTTTCACTCATTTAGCAGTAAATATTGAGATTGGTCATCTACGCTACTTTTTTTCAACCCTCATTTGTCCAGTTGTGGTGATCCAATGTTCCATGTAACATCCTTATATTAACTGGAGAGACTCCTGCTGTAATTCTCACTTCACAAGGGTATGAACGATGATTTACATAACTGGTTGCATGACTGAAAGGAATATACTCTTTATGTACGTTATTCTAAAATTCCAATTGAATCCAATGTTTTTAGGATTCATAAGTGAGGACACGTACACTTTCTTTTTTAAGAATACAATGCTGTTCAGTAAATATTCTATTTACGTAAAATAATCTTCTCACAGAAGATTTGCTCTCCAATTTGTCTCAGATTTCCACCATAGCGCCGCCTTCCTACCGTCTGGTATTGTTCGGGGACATATGGGTACCCAGGTGGAAATATAGGTTGCATTGTTTGTGTACCAACATTGGCTCACAATTCAGCTCGAATGTATAAATATGTACCTGGCTGCGCAATATGTGTTTGTGTGCCACCATATGCCAGCGTGCCGCTGTGCCCGTGTGTCTCCTTGAGGGTACACAGAAGCCCATGTATAATTCAGGCAGCGCAGCCCAACACAGAATGCCACGTCCTGGGACTATAAATATTTCATGACTCTGGGAAGCCGCTGGGAATGGATCTTGTCTGGCTCTTGTCTTTGTCTGGCTCCTGTTCTTTCCCTGTTCCTCTTCCTGAATGTATGCCATCCTCTGATCCTCCAAGTCTGACGCTGGCCCACTTCTACATAGCCGGCTCTTTATGTGCCGCATCGCTAAAAGGGGCCTTCTAATAGCTGTAATCCCATAGGAGATCCATAGCCGTGTTAAAGTCAAGCAAAGATCTCTTATCTCTGGGATAGAAGCAAAGTGCCACCGCAGGCAACAAGTAAAATCAATCTGTGAATTCCAAACGCCATGCTTTATTAGGTCAAAAAGCCAGCTCGGTTTATTCTTTTAAAAGGGGTTTCCTGTACTTCATAGAGCTGGTATACACCCAAATGGCCAGATCTTAGCAAATCATGTGGTTGTAACTAAATATTAGACAGACGCAACAATTGTTAGTGATGAAATGCCTACACAGGATTTAGTAGGCATGGGTTGGTGTATGGTTGGTATTGCCCCCCCAATTCAGATGATGATTAGTTTTTGGGGTTAATGGTTGGGTTGGGTTTATTGTAAGAAGTTGGGGTGTTGGGTTCAGAGTAAAAGGATCATGCACTGTAAAATTTTCTCAGTATTTGGTGTACAGACACCTCGTGGGGCTGATACCATTTAAAATACTTACACTGCTTGTCTTTACAAAAATACATTTATGATCTAACTACGCACTATTGCGGGGAATTAACAAGATTTGCATAGCAAGTTGATGTGTGTTGTATCAGGAAAGACCATTAGTTTTAGTTTGTTTTCAGTTTGTGGGTGGCTTACACACCAAAATGCACCAAAAATTTATGTTCTAGGGTCATTTCATTGATCCGCAGATCCATCAACCAGGTGTGTTGGGTTGCTATGATGGAGTAGCATTGCCTTGTTGCTGCAATGCACATTGCATGTATTGTTGCAATGTATTGCCATTCTAAAACCAGGCACACAGCCACAACCCAATGGTCTGTCCAAGCCCGTAAAGCTGTTATATTCACAAATTTATGTCTTTTTTTTCAGCCTGGGGTTCAGCTAGGTATTAGCAATAATATAAGAATTGATATTTACATTGTTTTATCATCATTTAATACATATTTCACAATTATATTAACTATAATTATTCCTATGTGTCCATTAGTGACTGGTTCAGGCATTCTTGGAATTAGGGATACTGGAAGCAGCATAAAAAAAACGTGCCAACATGCCCATTTGACAATGTGTTGGCGGATACAATCTGTTAAAATGCAGCTCATTAGTACCAAAATGAGAACGGGTTTAAAAAAATTCTAGAATCCTCATTCTTACATTGCTCATAGGACAGAGACCAAGGTCACAAGGCCTTTCCCGACAGTGCCACGGTGTGGATTGCATTTCTTTACAAAGCCAATATTGTGTTTGTACGGTCAGGATTCTGGTCCCCACCATCTGCCAGGAATACAGCTTTTCCTTTCACTCGTCCTCAACTTCATTGTCCATTTATTTACTGACTTCTCTTCCATCTGAGAATCAAAGACCTACAGTGAATCTGCACCTTTTCTAGGAAATTTATAGGCAGGCCATACTTGCCTTACTTGCATTTCTACGTCTCCTTAAACTTCCTACCTGAAATCTCTGCACAAGGCAAACTCAAGCTAAGCAAACTAAATCCCACCACTAACTGGATGAACTGGGTTGTGGTAATGGCCACTCCAACACCCAAGAATGCTCAATGAGGAGGAAGAATGTTGACATGTGTTCCTTATACCTGGTAGAAGATTAGGGTGGCACAGGACGAGTATATAAGGACCCCCTATGATGCCTACTTTGCCTTGCTGTTAAAAGTAGACAGATTTGCTTTAAAAAATAATTCCTTGTACCCTGGTCCTTCCTTGACCTAATAAAGACCTTCTCATAAGCTCCAAGACTTCTGTAGAGTGACACCCAACTCTGGAATTTCTTCTCTTTTTCTATTATTCTTGCTCTGATATCGTTCTGATGTAGCAAAACTCTTCAAAACTGCTCACTTATCCCCGTCTTTGCACTAAAACCCATTGGAAATTAATCAGTTCCAACTAATTCCCTAACTCCTTTTAATCTGTTTGCTTTCCCTTGGATTGAAAGTTCCTTTGCCAGGGGTTTTGTCTGCACTCCTTATTGGTACATCATAATAGGGTGACACTGGACCATTTTGCGTCAAATGGATAAAAAGGCTTATTCATGCAAGCTTTATTTTGCAGTGAATACAATATAATGCTCAATCCTAAAGCCATGGCTAAATTTCTCATTCTAGGCATGGCATCATTCAAGGCTACCAAGAGTCTTTTTTTCAGCCAGACAAGTTCCATCAGGGACGCCCAAGGGTATCGATGCTTGTGTTGGGGGAAGGCTAGGCTTTGCAATCCCACAGAAGAGCTACTGTAGCAAAGAATACAATAAAACCCATACACTGTGCATGGGGCTGCATAGCCAGTGACCATATAGTAAGCATAGTCACAGTGCCCATGGTGACCCCCTGTCTATCACCATATGAGCTTACATGACTTTACTTCTGACCATCAGAACTGGACCACGGAGCCATGGAAGAAGGTGGCCCGGTCTTATAAATCATGTTCTTTTAGATCATGCAGATGGTTAGGCGCATCATTTACCTGGGAAAGGGATGGCAGCAGCATGTATAATGGGTAGAAGGCATGGTGACAGAGGCAGTATGACATAAAGGATCTGCTGCTAGGATCTTGGTTCTGGATACCACAGGGCACCTTCAGAGGTCTTGTGGAGTCAATGTCTTGATGGGACACAATATTAGGCAAATAGTTTTATAAATTGGCTGATCAACCTATATCATAAACGTTTAAAAGGAACAGAGCTAAGCTGTTGGATTGTTTCATGTTTCATTCAGCCATTGCCATAAAGTGCCGGTACCCCCTGCTCTGTATTGCCTAAAATCTCATAATTTGGGAACCCTGGCTTGCAATTCAGGGGAATTCTCAAACACACCCGAGGCAAGACCCTTATTGTCTTTCATATAATTAAAGTCAGCTCTAAGAACTGTCTGAAACCCACTTGCAACATTCAAGCCCATACTGGAAGTGTGACGTCAGTTTGTGACATAGAAATAAAGGAGGAGGAAGTTAAACAACTGAGGGATCAGGAAGAGATAATTTGACCCCCAAATCTGATGCCGCTGCCTGGTTCATGCCTGCAGTAGATTATGCAGAATTCAGAACCTGTAAAAAAAAATCCTAAAGTTAATATGTGGTATGTTGGAGTTGTTTGTTTTATAGGCCAGATTCCATTTAAGAGAGTAAGGTGAGTCTACGAGTTCTTTTTGTTCTAAATCCAGCAAACTTCCTAATTGTTTTCACTTGTTAACTAGAATTGCTGATTTCGTTAATATCTATATTGAAAAAAACAATTAAACTATATTCTTGTATAAACTATAGGAATGGACATAGGTATATTAATCTGTGGATGGCAGCTGGTCCAGGGCCAGAATGTTCCTGGGTTCTCAATAATTGATCCCACAGAGACTGCTAGTTCAGCGTCCATGTTCTGGGGTCCGGTACCAGTGATTTTATAGATCCATATAACATAGCATGGGACTTGAGTTGAGTTACATACGCTGACAGGTGAGGAGGGGCGCTGTATTGTGCTGAGCACATGAGAATTGTATACTTAATTATTCATAATATTTCCCTTTCATGCAGCCGAGGTTTAAATGCTTAGGCCATTTCCCGTAAAGTGCTGTTCATGAGTGGTCCGTTAAAGGGGTAACATCATTGAAAAAGTTGACTGGGGGATATACAAATATACATTATACAGTTATGAGAAAAAGAAATATAAGGTTTTATCCATCAGGATATTGTAGGTTGATGACACCCTAGGACAGAAAGTGTTATTAGCAGGTTCACTTGGTCAAAATAAAAAAGCTGGTAAGCTAGAAAACTTTATTTTCATGTTTTTGGGTGTAGATAGGAAGAAAGGGTTTGGCGTGCAATTTTCATCCATAATATAGTGTATAATTGCAATTTTAACCAGGATGCATGCTGTGCTGACAACAAAGCAACACAGCATGCATGTCCTATTCACTGCTTTAAGTACAACTTTTACAGTAGTATGTGTGAGCAAATGGTTAAAATGCTGTAAATGAAACTCAAAAGCAATGAGTTTCTTTTAGTTGCATATGACTTGTGCCTGAAGCTCTTGCACAGTCCGGGATCCACAAACCACTAATTTAATGGTTTCCTCATCATATTTTGTCTTGCAGGTTTTTTCTGAAGTTCTTCCTAAAGTGCAATCAGAACTGTCTGAAAAATGCTGGAAATCCACGAGATATGAGAAGATTCCAGGTGGGATGATAGATCGATCATACATTTGTGTTCTAGTAGAGTTCAAAGCAGACGATGATGTATTATTGGGAATCTATATACATTTAGAGTCAATTTTTGGGGGATGATGTGTGGTGACAAGTTAGAACTCATCGAGGAGTAAAGCATTTAAAGCTGAATATTAATCTTCAGATTTTTCCTGATTCTTTTTTGAGAGTTCAGAAGGTCCTCAATGCCTGCACCACCTAGATGGTAGTTGGTAGGACTTCGCTAACTTCCACACCTGGATGGTGATTGGCAGGGCTTAGCTAACCTCTTTGGTCCAAATAAAAATAACTGGCAGGACTAAGCTAACTTCCAACTGGATGGAAGTTGGAAGGGTTTACCTAACCTATTCCACCTAAATGATAGTTGGCTGGGTATAGCTAACCTCCTCAGCTGAAATGGCTTAGTTGACCTCTTCCATCTGAATAGTAGTTGTCAGGTCTTAGTTAACCTTCTTCATCAAGATGGCAGTTAGAAGGGTATAGCTAACTCTCTCCATTCAAATGCTAGTTGGCATGGCTTAGCCATCCTTTTCCACCTGAATAGCATCTAGCAGAGCCCAACTAACCACCTTCATCAAGATGGTAGTTGTCAGGGTTTAGTTAACCTGTTTGGCATAAATAGTAGCTGTCAGGACTAAGCTAACCTCCACCTGGAAGGTCTTAGTTAACCTCATCCACCTACATGGTTGTTAGAAGGGCTTGGTTAAGCTCCTCCACCTGGATGGAAGTTGGAAGGGTTTACCTAACCTATTCCACCTAGATGATAGTTGGCTGGGTATAGCTTACCTCCTCCATCTAGATGGTAGTTGAAAGGGCTTAGCTGACCTCTTCCATCTGAACAATAATTGTCAGGTCTTAGTTAACCTTCTTCATCAAGATGGTAGTTGTCAGGGCTTAGTTAACCTGTTTGGCATAAATAGTAGCTGTCAGGACTAAGCTAACCTCCACCTGGAAGGTCATAGTTAACCTCCTACACCTACATGGTTCTTAGAAGGGCTTGGTTAAGCTCCTCCACCTGGATGGAAGTTGGAAGGAATTACCTAACCTCCTCCACTCAGTTGGTAGTTGGCAAGGTATAGATGCCCCCTCCATCTAAATAGTAGTTGGCAGATCTTAGCTAACCTCCTCCATCTGGATGTTATTTGACAGAACTTATCCAAGAAGACAGGGAATTCAGACCAGAATGAGGGTACCATCATGACAGACAGACAGACGTCTAGCAAATATTGTCAGACCAAATGACATCTACCTGCCCTTGACCTTCTCAGGAACCGTCCTATTTACAAACCAAGGAAGTGGACAGACCATTCCTTTTAAAACATTGGAAGCTCTCTGCGTAGTCACAGAATTTCCAATGATCCCGTATGGCTTTTTGAAGATCGCCCAAGGTATTACCAAAGCAGACCAAATCTATATGGCCACCCTATCTCAAAGCAAGATGCCGATCTCAGCGACCACACCATCAATGAGCGGGGCTTTGCCTAGTTTGTGGTGCAGCAAGGGTTAAGTCCGCAGGATGCCACCGGGTGGATGTAACAAGGAACTCTCTGTAGCTCTCACAGCGGGGCTCGTCACCTCATTAGGGGGCTCCTTAAAGAGCTGATAATTATGACATTCTGACGTGATTAGCATGCCACTTCATTTGCATTTCTTAATGCTGACAACAAACTCTGCCTTCTATGATCGTACACGGCGCCTCACCTGTGAATGCTGTACTCCGAGGCCTCCGGTATATATTGTATAATCATGGGGCCACAAATGGGCAATTCAGCCACCCTGAAACTCACATCACAATTCAAACCCAAAGAAAGCTGGGATAATAGGCAGCCTGATACATAAAAAGTGGCCTGGGGCATTAATATACAAAATATATGTTCAGCCTAAAATAATATTTCAAAAACAGTTCAGATCATATCTATAAACACTGCTGTATACGTCTAGGGGTTTGTACGGTTGTGGTGTGCATGGTATGGATAATGTTCAGGTTTAGTTCTGAATTCTTGTCCTGCTAGGTATAATGTCTGCATGGAGTGTGTTGTCACCTTGTCTCGTCTGACCCCTGGCACACATTGATAGACTAGGGACCGTGATGGGGACATTATAGCAAATGATGTGAATGGTCCAATGTAATATATAAAGCATTGAAAGAAATATGATGAGTTACTATATACTTGAAAGGAAATTTGGAAAGAAGAAGAAAGGGAGAGATAAGAGGAAAGGACCAGGAAGGGGAACAGAGAGGGTGGAATAAAGGGAGTAAGGAAGCCGGGAAGTTACAAGACCAAGGAGAAGAAAGAAAAGGAATATTAGGGGCGTGAAAAAAGAAGGAATGGGAAGGAAGAGGGGGGAAAGCAAAGAAAAGGAAAAAACAATAAAAGAAAAAGGCAAGGAAGAAAAAGGGAAGAAAGAGGAGGGGAAGGAAAAAAATGAAGGAAGAGAAGGGGATAGAGAGAGGACGGAGAATGAAAAAGGAAGAAAGAAGAGAGGAAAAGTGAAAGGAAGGAAGAAAAAGGAAGGAGAAAGGAAAAGGAGGGCATGGGGAGAGAATGAAAGAAAGAGGAGAGGAATGAGAAAGGAAAGAGGGGAAGAAGAAGAAAACAAATAGAAGTAAGAGAAGGAGAAAGACAATTAAGGTAGAAGAGGAAACAGGGAAAGGAAGGAAGAAAAGGGGAAGGAGAAAGGAAGGAAAATGATAGAGAAGCAGGAAAGTAAAAAAAAGAGAATGAAAATGAGTGTAGGAGGATGGAAAGTAAGTGGAGCAGAAGGGAAGGAAGAGGAAGGAAGTAGGGAGAGGGAAGGAAAAAGAAGGAAAAGAATGGCAGGTGAAAGAACGAAAAGAAGAGAAAAAGGGGGAAGGAAAAGGTGCGGTTTGAAAAAGAAGGGAAAGAAGAAAAATGGAAGGAGAAAGAAACTAGGAAGGAAGAGGAAGGAAAAGAGAAAGAATTAAAGAAGGATAAGAAGGCAATCAGGAAGGAAAAAGAAACTAAAGAAGAAAAGGAAGGTTATTTACAATACCTGGGCCATGACATGAGTGGCAACAGAATAAGAAATTAAGAGAAATTACCCCATTGGGTCACCCCAACCTGACAGTGGTTTTAACTCTTCCCAACTTCATCTACATTTTGGCCTCATATATGATTTAACTGTTGCTGAAAATAAATAATAGATAAAACAGATAAAGGCAAGGCTATGAAGAAGAGAAGTGATAATACTTCACATTCACGTCCTGATTCATCACTAGACAATTTCCTTGTGTGGGCTCTGCTCCTGTATCTCTATTGCCCCATCACTAATACAGAGTCACTTATTTCTTGCTGTTTCATTAATGTTAATCATTCCATGTTGCAGGTTGTGGTTTCCACAACGGTAAACGTGGACGGGCATGTTCTCGCCGTGTCAGATAACATGTTTGTACACAATAACTCCAAACATGGACGCCGGGCCCGGAGACTGGATCCTTCTGAAGGTGCGTGTAATGTTACCGTATCTGGCGTCCACTGAGGGGGTCTGTATATATATTTAGTGTTACCTCTGATATGTATCAGAGGAGGAAGAATAATGTTTGGTAACAACCTATAGACAGAAAATGGTCCCCCTGGGTGGCTGATAAAGCCTTACTCCCCATTTGTTCCTTGGAACGGCCAGCAATGTAAGAGATATTCTTCCTATTGACCACCACACTAATATACTGTTAATATATAGTAATTATAGAAGGGGTTCCCATGTTAAAATGGTTGAGAAAAGCTGCTCTAAACCTAAGGTCAATACAAGGACAAAAAATACCCATTGATCTGATGGCACCATCTTTTCAAGACTGAAGTCTCAAGAAATGGTGTCAACCATGTACATGGTGTAAAGTAACATAATACAATTTTACATATTATGGCAAACATTGGCCAATAGTAGGTTTTGTAGCTGGGTAAAAAAACATAGGTTTTGCGGATGTGAGTGTTAAATAGGAGGAGCCAATCACATCCAGAAGATGAGAGCTTAGAAAACTTTATGTATTAAAGAAATGTTATAATTATCAGTGTATATCCTAAGTTCTACACTCCATATCAAATCATATGGTGTTCATCTCTATTCATAAAGCAGCAACCCCATGTATCAAAGCCATCAGTCCCAGTGAAGGTTGGACCACCGGTGGAGCCACTGTTATCCTCATAGGAGACCACTTCTTCGATGGTCTGCAGGTGGTGTTTGGCACAATGCTGGTTTGGAGTGAGGTAAGTTGCATGATGAGTTGAATTATGTATACATATATGTCCTTTATCAATATTCTGTATATAAGGTACAGTGTGTGTCTTGTAAGATATTGGAAATGGAAGCATTGCTGGATCAGTATTTTGCATGACAAAGTGTGGTTTGTAAGCTATTAGGAAGAAAGCAGTCCGGGATGAGGGGTCTTAATATAATATGACATTGTGTGCATTGTTGGGAGCAGTCCGGGATGAGGGGTCTATATAAAAGGTGACATTGTATTTCTTGTCATACCATGGAGGAAGAAGAAGTTATGGAGCAGTATTATGCATATAAGATGATATTGTAGGTCTTGTCAGACATTGAATCGGTGGTGGATCAGAAAAATGTATGCCATATAGTAGATGGATGGATTTTAGTGACCCAGGTCTATTATATGAATGGATTATAGAAGAAGAAATTACGCCAGCTGACAATAAAATGTCTCCTTTTCCGCAGCTGATAACCCCCCATGCCATCAGGGTTCAGACACCGCCAAGGCATATCCCTGGGGTGGTGGAAGTGACGCTCTCCTATAAGTCCAAACACTTCTGTAAAGGAGCGCCTGGACGATTTGTCTATACAGGTAAGTGGAAATCGGTGTCATGTGATGTGTGCATTAAATGTATAATGCAGCTGTAATATACTCCTCTGTTACATCCTCATTATTTCTCTATTATTTGATTGTTTATCAGGTTGATAACAGGCACTGATCAACTTTATTACATTTTTACATCTTGTGAATTCGTGTACTGAGCCATGTTGTATCCCCACTCTGCTCCCTTTTTTGCATTTGCCTCTATTTTACAAAAAAAGTGCCTGATTTAGAGTCACTGGTAATGGAAAACAAAACCATTAATAATAATTAATACTATTCAAAAAACAGAAGTGATCAGTGGTTGTTGGGTAAGAGCATCCAGTTCTGGATAGGTAGTTAGTGCTGTAGGCTTGTACAGGATTAAACGTATCTGCGCACCAAGTCTCAATGATATTTCCAACGGGCAGAAATGATGGGTTTAGCAGAAGCTTCACTTCTATTAAAATGGACTCACAGAACTCCCCAGACTCCCCTAATATCCAAAATACCCAAACTGGTCTTGTCTGGGCCCAATCTGCCTCATCTTCGTTCACTAGGACAGCATGAGGATTGTTGGTCTACGTATGGTCTACACAATATTTACATGGTGAATTATGTCTATTACTAACCAACTAATGAGCAATTGCTCTACTTTTTATTAAGAAGAGGTCAGGAATAATTGTCCCAAGGTGGTGGTCAGGACTGAGCTGAGAGGTAGACAATAGAGGCAGTTAGGTTGAACCCTTCAACATGAGAGGGCCACAGATCGAGCAAGCTTTTGTGCTTGGGCCTTTTAAACTTGGGTAATAGAAGGACCCCACCATAACACTGTTTGTGGCAATCCATGGTGTGCACTTTGAGAAGCTGTTGGACCCCATGCATCACCCTTGGGTTGTTGGTTGCTTCTACCCATATAGCCTTTTCTCTTGGAGATAGTTGGCCTTATGGCATAGACTCTGCTGGGCAAAATGGAAATTGAACCAAAAGCAGACTTACAACATTTATGACTTCACCAAGTACGTATTACAAATTGTAAGTAGTGCCCATTCATGGAGAAATTGGAGTTAATTTTCATATCACCCTTCCCAGCTTACTTTCCGTTCCCTGCAACTCTTAAAGGCTTGAGGAACAAAGAAAAAACTGGTGCTTCTGAATAAACACCCCCTTCCTTCCACAAGAAGGCACTGGGGCTCGGAGACTGGCATCCAACACTGCCATGTGAAAGTGGAGCAAGCCCCATATGGAGCTTTTATTGGGTGGCATCTCATCATTCCCAGAAGCGGCATGATCCAAGTATAGGGATGTTTGTGTCTCTTGTGGTGTCCGTATTAAAGGGTGAAGCACAGGTTTTATAAACTCTGTTCTACCAGTCTTGATTTGGCATATACTAACGTCTCTAAATGCCTCCAACCTTAACCTCTGGATATTGGTACTAAGTTCATTTTCCTGGCAGCTTCTCATTCAGCAAGTTGGACATCCCTCTGAGGATTTTTATGACATTGGTGGAACTTACTGCTGGTGACAAACCTTTAACAAGCAGCTTTTAGAGTGTCACACATTAATTTGTAATTGTAAAGTCTTATTTATTTACCAGCTCTTTTCTGCTATAAATGTTGTCTAAGAAGAACCAGATAAGATTAAGAACTGACAGCCCAGATTCCAGTTTGACCCGGGCCAAGCCCCAGGAAACTGGAGGATGAGAACAACTTGGGGGAGTGTAATGAAGTGTGTGAAAAACAGCTGCTAACAGGAAATGAATTGTCTTTCTTGGACAGTTTCCTAAACGAGGACTTCTCCAAGTTACATGGAATTGTTGGATGAGACCCGTTGATGTTCTGTGGTCAGTGGGCCTCTTGGAACAGCTGTTTGTGGAAAGCCAGTCGACAGAATGTTTGGCCCATCACATTTTTATTCTATCCTCTTTACAAATCCAAGGGCCAGCAAGACCTGAACTGCACTGTAATCTCCGAGTAGATCTCGTTTCAATTGTACCAACATCTGCTTCCAATAATTATTAGATATTTGTCTTGTAACAATATGTATAACAGAGCAGATGATAGGAGATGAAAAATGAGCAGGGTCCTCAACAAACCACCAAGTCATGGAAGAGGAATGTGTCTTGCACATGTTTCCGGTGAGGTCTGTGGGATAATGTCCAAAAGCTGAAGTTCTCTAAAACTTGACAAAGATGGGACTTCAGAATGCATGGCATGGTTAACCTGATGGACCTTCCAAGAGCAATCATCTTAGTCCATGCTGTCATCAATAGACCCAAATGTGCCAAAACCAACATATTGTAATGTTACAAACCACACCTACAATTGATACTCCCATTTGGCATGGCTTCCAGCAATTTTAACCATATATTGGCTTCCAATGATTAGAGATCCTCATCAACATTACCAATTCCACCCAGCAGCTGATAGCATTACTAAGCCAAATGCTGGTGTGGCCCTTCTCCAGTAGGATCATAATACAGAATAAAAAGCTGTTAAGGGGTGACGCCTTCATTATGATGCCCTGGAGAGACAGAGACATTATAGTACGATGCAGAAATCTTGTTGTCAGATCTTCAGAAGGTTATTCAACCCAACCCAACTCGATGATGCCCACCAAATTTGGTAAATTAGTCATGGACAGAGTTGCCATTACACACAAGGGACTTGCTTATAAATGATATCTACAGCCTTGGGGCAGCTCATTCTACCCCATGACATCCAATGTAAAGCTATAAATATTGTAAACTAATTACCTAACTACCTTAATTTGGATAAATTAGGATATCGGTAAAACCCCAGGAAATGAGATGAAATCTCATGTCCATGTCCATGGGCCTATTAACATCACAGTACATGTACATTAATACTCACCACCAATCACAGGGCTTCGCTTCTTTTTAGGATGAGTTGCTTTTTTTATCATAATACACAAGTTAACATCTCATATAGCATTTCCAACCAAAGCACACCAATCTACTTGGCAAATTGTCCTTGCATTAGTTTTTGCGCAGTCCCTGGCTTCCTCCTCAGGGCTGCAGAGTACAGCTACCGATGCACTTGTCCATCACCAGCACTGGCAGTTGATGGTATAAAGTAAAATTTCCAGAAGCTTGTACAACATTTACCAAATTTTTTTAGACAAAATATATGGTGGAGAAACGTGGAGTTGCTCTTTAGGTCTTGAAGGCAAAAGAAGGCTGATTCTGCATGACACGCCAGACCTCCTCCGAACTCCCAATCAATACACATTAGTGCACAGAACATGGGCTATGTCAGGGAAGGGGGGAGCAGCCGTGTAACATGAGTGCAGAATAAACCAGATCATCCATCTTCATCCCAGAGAGGAATCATAGGACACTTTGTAGAAGATGGGGGGAGGATGAAGGTTCGAGGTCACATAAAGCCATCTTTCCCCCCTTCCCTCAACTATCATCATATCATTAGTCATAGAGCGATAAGAGCAGCAAGACTTATTGATCCAATGCTGGGAAGGGCCACAACCATCTGACAATTACACGCATAATAGAAGAGGTTGGTGAAAGGGGGGTCTAGTTCTGTCCCAGCACTGGAAGGGGTATTGAGTGGCAGCTCTCATCCAGAAAAGTTTGCTTTAAAGTCTCATTCATTCTGGAAAATATAAAAACAAATGCATATTGCAATGTGCTGAAATACAATGCAATTTCTACATGCGTTGTAGTGTGTTAAGCTACCGATGATGCCATCTGTATTTGTATTGCCTTCATTTCTACTTGCACCATGCCATACCACTGCATGGATGTGAATGCAATAATGCAATGCTTAGAAATGCACGACATGTGCTGGTGCTTTTGGTTTGCTGTTCCTTTATGGGACACACATATTAAAAATTCAATATAATCCTCCATTCCTGTTCAAAGAGTTGGGTATTTTAGTATGGAATCCCCAAGAGATATAAAATGCCAGCCTGTGCTTTACCCAGGCCCCCCTCTGGGCGGCACGGTGGCTCAGGGGTTAGCACTCTGGCCTTTGCAGCGCTAGGTCCCAGGTTCATTATCTGCATGGAGTTTGCAGGTTCTCCCGTGTCTGCGTGGGTTTCCTCCGGGTACTCCGGTTTCCTCCCACATCCCGAAAACATGCAGTTAGGTTCATTGGCTTCTCCCTAACAATTGACGTCCTTGGTCTTTAATGTTAAGGACATTAGATTGTGAGCTCCTTTGAGGGACAGTTAGTGACACGACTATGGACTTTGTACAGCGCTGCGTAATATGATGGCGCTATATAAATATCATCCATCTTCATCCCAGAGAGGAATCATAGGACACTTTGTAGAAGATGGGGGGAGGATGAAGGTTCGAGGTCACATAAAGCCATCTTTCCCCTCTTCCCTCAACTATCATCATATCATTAGTCATAGAGCGATAAGAGCAGCAAAGACTTATTGATCCAATGCTGGGAAGGGCCACAACCATCTGACAATTACACGCATAATAGAAGAGGTTGGTGAAAGGGGGGTCTAATTCTGTCCCAGCACTGGAAGGGGTATTGAGTGGCAGCTCTCATCCAGAAAAGTCTGCTTTAAAGTCTCATTCATTCTGGAATATATAAAAACAAATGCATATTGCGATGTGCTGAAATGCAAATTTATAGTGTGCTGAACTACAATGCAACTTCTACATGGGTTGTATTGTGTCAAGCTACCGGTGATGCCATCTGTATTTGTATGGCCTTCATTTCTACTTGCACCATGCCATACCACTGCATGGATGTGGATGCAATAATGCAATGCTTAGAAATGCAATGCCATGTATTGGTGCTTTTGGTTTGCTGTTCCTTCATGGAACACACATATAAAAAATTAAATATTATCCTCCCTTCCTGTTGGGAATTTTGGTATGGAATCCCCAAGAGATGTAAAATGCCAGCCTGTGCTTTACCCACGCCCCCCTTTAGGTATGATCCTTTGGGTAAACAGTGGGTGTGGTCCTAATTTGGCCCTAAACTGAGGAGCCAGTGAAGGAACCAAACACCTTATGGTTTATAGATTTTCAATGTGATAGAAGGGAGTTTTTAATTTATGTTTTATTTGATATGCTGGGCTTGTTATTTTCACCTAACATCTGGAACTTCTCTTGACAGCCTTGAATGAACCAACCATCGACTACGGCTTTCAGAGACTACAGAAGGTGGTACCCCGACACCCAGGAGACCCTGAGAGGTTACCCAAGGTAAGATGGCCTTAATCTCAACAGACTAACCCTTTTTACTGCCCCAGTTACAGGCCCTGTAGGGCCTTATTTAGCCCTTGGCGTTGTGGTGGACGGTGTTAGAAGGTATCAGGGACCCTAAAGTTAGCAGGAGGCTCACAAAGTATTCTTTTGGCTTATTTTTATGTTTTTATGTGCGTGTATTTACATCATATCATTACATATGTGATATTTTTAGAATGATCCAGTAACCATCTTATTTTTCTACTACTTGCAGCCATATCAGTGCGTGTATTTTTTTTCAGCACGTCCTGCTCTGGGAGTGCACATACTTTGTCTTTCTGTCCTCACCCCCTATCGGTCTTGTGCCCCCAGCCTCACTCTTCCCAATAGCTGATTCTAGATAATAACCCTATTCTTCCACCCATCATAGGCTTTTGCTCCATTCTCTATTTCAGTCCTCGTGCCCCCCCTTCCCCCCATCCTCCAACGTCCGTGTGCTGCGACCGATAAATTGAAGGTAATGTCTCTAGGCAGGTACAGGCACTGGGGGGAAAGGGGGTCGTGTGATCAGGAATGACAGCTTAAAGCAGCCTCCAAATTGAAGCCATTCATCAAACAGTGACAAGTCCGAGCTGCTAACAATACACACGGTTTATTTATCTGTAAGCGTTGGGAGGGAGGGGGGACCAGTGTATGTCATTGTGACTCAGCATCACTAAGAGGTTCCCCCACCAAAGCTTACAAGCAGCAGCCAGTCCCATCTTTTATATTGATGTTAAAGGAGCCCCCCACACGTTTTCGGTAATCCAACCTTCCAACACTCAACAGCAAAAAAAACAAAAAATATTGTACATTGGCATCCTCTTTAGAATTTTTTTTTTCTGATTGGTTCAAATGGTTCAAAAAGTTTATTTTTTTTGTGCAGTAGTTGTTTGGTCTTTTTTTTTATTATTTTATTACAATTTTAGGTCCCAGTAAACATTTTATTAAACCAACTCCCATTTATTTTGTCTCAGTATGATTTTGGTTGGGATTGAAAAAAACTGAAAGAAAAGAAGATATACATACTAATTGCTGAGCTCGGCACATTGATATAGTGATCAAAGATCCCAATGAGCAACAATTGGAAGCTACTCTGATCTCCCTGACTTCACATTGTCTCCGAGCCTTAGTATACATTCAGCAATAGCCAATAGTAAGCCACCAATGTTTTGGGTTGCCATCAGATGTGGATAGACTTTAGGGTGAACTTTAGGTTGGTCAAGTGCAAAATGAGCTCTTTGACTAGTCTATGCATTCTACATGTTTAATTTATATATGAGGGTCTCATCTGACTCTGATGTCAGTCTTATATGTTCCTCGTGGGCCGGCTTCTCATTTGTATTTCAAAATATACAACAAGAGAAAATGTTGTTGCGTAGCTATACCAACCATTCTCAATCAAGCTTTCTTTAAACTCCAAGGTTCCTCAAGAGGTCCCTAGGGGTTCCTTGAGTTGTGGATGACTGTCCTCCTGTCTGATGGTGTTTGCATAGTTTGGAGTCACTGAACAGTTTGGGGTCCATTGATCTTTTAACCTGTCTATAAGGATTCAGATTTTGAGCTGAGATTTTGACTTGACTGTCCTCCTATCTGATTTTGACATAGCCCCAGGTCTTGGCAGGGCCACAAGCATGGCCCCAATAGTCGGACTACCAAGGTAAGAAAATGAAAATTGAAGGACACTGACCATCAATAAAGGGGCCTTTCCCAATATATTATATTACCAGGGGTTCCCACAGACCTGAACAATATTTTAGGGGTTCCTCTGGGATTGGGAAAGGCGGAGCTAAACCAAAGGCGTAACTACAGCCATACCAAGCCATACCAGTGCTATGAGGCCCTGGCTATATTGTTACTCATGTTGCCAAAAATAAAACTCGGCGGATATTTTTGGATACAGTCAATGGTTGTATAGTTCCGGAACCTCTATAAAACTGCTGCCGATTCTCGATCTATTGGAATGGCCTTGAAGATTGGGGAAAAAGTCAAGGAGGCTTGAAATACACATTTATAGAAATCTCTGTATAGGGCGAAAAATAAAGGACAAGTAGGGAGGAAAGGGGATTCGGGGAATTGGTGGTGGTGGAGTGGGGGTATGGGCATTGTCAGAGTGGCTGGATGAATAGAGAGGTACATGATTGTGTACAGCAATAGCACTCAACGCTTTGTCAGTCCCCAGCCACAGTCCGTTATCTGTAATCAGTGCTGACAGGTAAGGTCTGGGATGGAGGGAGTTAAAACAAGACGGTTTGTTGGATTTCAATGTGACGGGCAAGCGGTGAATGGAGATTCACACTAAACAAAGCCCAGACAGGTCCCTTAACAATGATAAATGCCGCAATCCTCACGTGTGTGTCAGTGACACCAATGCTGTCCCTACGGCTGCATGCAAGCTCGGGTTCTTACTCCACTTAAAGGTGAAACCGATGCTATTTAAATTTTATTTTTTTCCTTTATATAAATATTCGACCTGGTTTTAATGGTAACTACAAAATCCAACTTTTTTTCTTCTAGAAATATATTCTGGCCACAGCTGTGCGCACGGCACATCCATGGTCCCGAATTGTCCACTAAGTCACCTCGCAGTCTGTAATTGGATAGTGAAGGCACATCAGCGGACTGATGAGGGCATCATTATGTTCACTGCATCTATCAGCACATTTCTTATTTAAAAACTTGCATGGAGTTAGGCAAATTGGCTGGTGGTGCTGCCCTATTCGATTGAAGAGGGGTGATACCAACATTTAGGAACTGTCTACAATGCAAAATACAATTTTATTGAATTGAAGCTTGAAATTGCCCACCATTCTAACCCAGGGAAGGGAATGCTTACTGTTGGCCATGTTCTGTTGGTCTATGCCTCCATTGTGGCCCTGCCCCTAGTGGTGACCTGTGGTACTATATCTGTGTGGGGTCCATCCATCACTGTCCCGATTAGCATGTTCCTGTGTTCTTTAGGCGGCTTCATCCATCATATACATCGGTCACACTTCAAGACCCCTCTATACCCAAGATGCTTTTTCTCGGTATTAACGTGGTATTTATTTCACCAAGCTGCATAATGCTCTCATATTCCATAACGTGCTTATAGAAAAATAATGAGCTATTCCAATGCGTGGCTGCTTGAGATTACAATCTTAAATCTCCACAAAATACTACAGACACGTGGCCACGGAACACATTGCTAGGAAATTGCATCTGATATTCTGATAGGATCCTCTCATATTGGGCACAGTGGGTGTTCAGACCCAGGAACTCAGTTAAGGGATGATGGGGACGCAGCCGGAGTACGGACCCTGGAAATAAATGTGGGGGTGTTGGGAACCCTTCATAATGGCAACAGAAATTGTACAGACCCAGGAAACCAATGTGAAGATGGTGGGAACCCTTCATAATGGGAACAGCAAGCATGTAGGCCTGGAAACTTGGCAGAGGGGTAGTAGGAGCTCCTCATACCTGCCATGGCAAAGGGATGATGGGAACACCTTATAATGTATGAAGCAGGTGTACAGACGCAGGTATTCAGTAAAGAAATGGAGGGAACCTCTGATAATGGGTACAACAGGTATACAGACCTCACTACAAGGATAGTGAAAATAGCTCATAGTGAGCACAGAAAGTTGGTAGATTTGAAAACTCAGCACAGGGATGGTATGAAATCCTCATAATGTGCACAGAAATGTGTGCAGACCTAGGAACCTAGTTTGGGGATGGTTGCAACCCTTCATAATGGGCACAGCTGGTGTACAGATCTAAAAATTTATCAACTGCATGGTGAAAGTTTCTAATAATGAGGCCCAGTAGGTGGGCAGACCTGGGAACTTGGCAAATGTATAGTGGGGGCCCTTATAATGGATAATGCATAACGGGCACAGAAATGTCTGCAGACCTACAAACTCTATGTGGTTATGGTGGCAAGCTTTCATATTGGGCACAGCAGGTGTGCAGACCTGGAAACTTGGCAGAGGGATGATAGAAGCCCCCTTAATGGGCGCAGCTGGTGTACAGACCTGAAAACTCATCAACCGCATGATGAAGGTTTCTCATAATGAGGCCCAGCATGTGGGCAGACATGGGGACTTGGCAGAGGTATGGTGTGGGGCCCTTATAATAGATAAAGTAGGGGTACAGACCCAGGAATTCAGGAAGGGATGGAAGGAACCCTTTATAATGGGCACATCAGACGTGCAGACCTGATAACTTGTCAAAGGGTTGATAGGAGCCCCTTAAATTGTGCACAGCAGGTGTAAGACATGGAAAATCAAAAACAAGATGGTAAACAGCTTTCATTATGGGGGAAGCATGTGGGCATACCTGGGAAATTGGCAAATGTATAGTGTGAGCCTCTTATAATGGATTATACAAGGGTACAGACCCAAGAATTTAGCAAAGGGGTGGAAGAAATGCTTCATAATGGCACCAATCCAGGGTGGATATCTCACCAATAGAATACGTGAAATATAGAAAACTCTCCCCTAAATATAAGATTTGGGTGGACTGTGGCACATACTTGGTGCTGTTTGTGCTTTCCTACCACAGAATGTGAGTTCATGTAAATGGGTGCAGGGCAGTCACTTTGCATTGTTTCTCAGCACCATGTCCATCACATCGTAAAGTTGTCAGCTGGTATCTGGGGACATCTTACTGTTGGAGAATACCTGATTTTTCTCTGTAGACAAGGCATGGAACTCCATCACATTAGCTATTCGCAGTGTTTGTCATCTTTCCAAGGCCCCAGATAACTCTGCTCAGTGGGGTGTCCCCAGGGGGAGCCATGTGCCGAGCTCCGGCCAGGTCTGTCTCCCTTCTCTGATAGATCCAGGATGCTCCACTGAGCTGCTGAAAGGCTGTCCAAGGAAGGAAGGTCATTATCCCATTGCTTCACTGAGCCTGCTTTCCCCAGGGAACCCTCTGACCTTTACCGGTCCTATTATATGCTTCTCTGTTCTGTCTTTCTTGTGTCTTGAAAATAAAACCAAAGCCCAGAACTTTTATAAGAAACTTTTTTCAACTATTTTTTACTTTTTGTAATACTTGACTTGTCATACACAGACCTGTATTCCTTATGTGTTATTCCAGTGGAAGCAATTATTTTTATTCTACGGTTCAGTCTGATGGTTCCTCTGACTTGATGTCCAGAATAATCTTTTCATATACAACCAATAGTAATTTTATTGATATATTTGATTAGTTTTGGGGATACAAAATCTGTAGACTGGACAGCTGAATGGTCTGCCAAAAATGACACAATTAAATGTGCACATACCACGCGGGTGAGATCCCAGCCTTACAGTTAGTTTTTTATAGAAATCAGCCACATACAATTAGAAAAGTTTGTCCCCTGCCAGATTACTGTAGAGAGGGACCCTTCTTCCATTATATGAGTGGTCTCCATGTGATTAGCACACCCCATGCTAGGTCAGCCTTGAAGTATAGATCCTCAATTAGCAAAGTCAATGCCCCATTTATACTGGAGGGGTCTGGTTCAGCAGGGAGTTTGTCAGAACACTTCAGAGAGACCACTGCTTTCATACAAGGGTCTTTCTTTATATCTGATTGACTGGAGACAGACATTTCTATGAAGGCTTTAACAGTATATAACTATAACAGTATATAACTGTTGCCCATATTCACCTATACTCTGATAACTTACGTTACAGACTTTCCATGGGGTCCTTTGACCACTCTTTTACCTGTGGTTATTATCTTCTAAGTTTAAAGTCTTGACCTCTCCATAGGAGTCACAACTCTTCCTGGATGCCATCTTTCTTACCCCTTATCATCTTTCTTGACCATGTGACACCTCAATGTGGCCCATCACATCACCTTCATCAATGGTGGGACAAAGGATTCCCTTTCCCAAACAAAACCCTTTGTTAATGAAGTCTGTGCATTTTGTAGACTTTGGGGACAATGAGACCATTCTTGTTCTGCCCTAGGATCCTCCAGTTCCGTCATTCCTTATCCAGCAGTTCTCAGCTGCTCCTGCCACAAGGAGTTTGAAGAAACCATCAAGAGTAGTCAATAATTTCACTTTACCAATAATCCACTTTGTCTATTACAGTCACTGGCAGAGAGGATGCTAAGTAGATTGGGTCTGATTGAAGGCGGCGTGTTTGTCCCCCCGGGGGATGGAGATAAAGACAATTATCAGCTGGTGGAGTCTACGCTCTTGGCCTTGGCGTGATGTTCGATTGATAGGGATAAGAAGGAGCGTTAATGGATGAGAAATGTATTGCCTTGTGCGAGAATAGTGGAGACGCTCGCGGTGGATACGGCAAGGATAGGGCCGGAAAAAGAAGATTAAACTACTTACAAAAGGCTAATGCAATAAGGAGGCAGGATATAAATGTATCTCTAGAAAGGATCTGCCCTCACAACTTAGCAGAGTACCAAGAGTAAAGAACTCATCATATACATACAAAAATACAGCCAGGCTTCAAACTTTCAAACAGATTCATCACCCTTCCAAGGCATAGGCAAAAGTTCTGCATCTTTCAACTTAGACCTACTTAAGTCAACCTGTAGAAGTCGAACCTTAGACTATAAGTCACTTGTTTGAACCATTGGTGCCATACAATTACCAGTGCCATTATGCCCTTATTGGATGTGTGGAATGATATGAATCTCTCTTGTATCTCCACAACTACAACTCCCAGCATTTCTTACTGCTGCCTTTGTGTGCATGCACCCATTCCCCCTCTCTATGTCATGAAGTCCCAGAATTTCCTGTCCCCAACATGCTGCCGGGAATCACTCCGGAATCACTAATTTTATAGCTTGGTAATTCTATTTTAATCTCTTTATGTCTTGACTCACCCCCATTATTTTCTGTCATTTCCAGGAAGTCTTATTAAAGCGAGCCGCTGATCTGGTTGAAGCTTTGTATGGGATGCCACACAATAACCAGGTAACTCCTTGCATAGTGATTGCACTTTTTATCCAACCAGTCTATGTAGAAGAAAAGCTAAGAAAAAGTTCAAACAATCAAATGCGTTCTTTTTTGAATCATCAACCATGCAATATATGTATCCAAGCAAAAAAGTAATAGGAAGAGCTGTCCATTTGTCACATGAGTCCCCATTTAATAAAGTCAGGCTCCAATTGTACATATTAATTGCAAATCCCTGACCAGGAAATTCAGCATGCCTACATTTTGCATGGTCTACCATACCCGTCGTCTTGCTTTTCGAGCTACAATTTTATTTGCAGTTAGGCCCCATCCAGACATCAGATGACTGTCGTTTTCAGTGACGGGGAAAATGAACGAGTGCCGTGCATATAGCTTTGTTCTGCTCTATGGAGAGGGGAAGGGAGAAGACGAGTGAGCGGCACCTCACTTCTTTCCTCCATAGGGATTCACAATGGTTGTTCCTGATTGGTTATTCATCAACCCACCCACGAGCAAGACCATACATATCGGCAGACAATGAGGTAGATAGAGGTCTTCCTTATCTGATTGGTGGAGCTGAGGAACAGAAGAAGGGGCTTCAGAGAAAGAATCAAAAGAGAGGATAAAATGTCCTCATTTGAAGAATAATTGGGCAAACCCCCACCCTTTCCCTTTGAATTTTTTTTATTTATTAGATAGATCAATCTTAGGTTGCCATGTTCTCAGTGTATCTTTTGGGCTTACAAAGCCCAATTCCTACATACACACGTCCAATGGTTCTCGCCCAATATCGATTTGGGGCCAATATCGGACGAGAAGCAGGCGTGTGTACAGCGCCCGTCGTCCTTTGTCTTAACGATCGTCCCGGTGGATCCACGAACGATGGACAACAAACGATCCTAATGGAAGCGAAGAGGGAGAGTTTGCAGCAGGGTGCTGCTCTGTCGTTCTTCCCCTCCCCTCTCCATAGAGCAGAACGGTGCTGTATATACAGCACTTGTTCACGCATCTTGCAGTGCTTAGTCGTTTGAAAGGATCCTGAAAGATCCTTCCCAACGTCAATAATTCCATGTGTGTATGCAGCTTTAATTATTTTCAGTCTTTGAAATGGATTTGTCATTGTCTCTTCCCAGCAGGATATCATTTTAAAGAGAGCCGCAGACATTGCCGAAGCATTATACAGTGTCCCTCGTAACTCCAATCAGCTGTCTTCGTTAACAGCTAATCACCCACACAGCGGCATGATGGGAGTCAACTCCTTTGGAAGCCAACTGGCCATCAATATTGCAGAGTCGTCTCAGACCTCAGACCAAGGTAACGGACATGAACTAACACATTAGTAGTGCTTGGTGCAAACACTTCAGACCATATTAATTTAAAATATATCCCATTGGTTTCAAAGTGTCCTTGATATGTTGTAGAACAGGTTTGTTTTTCTTGGAAATGGGAAACAAATTTTCAAGAGCCAAAGGTCCTACTATACTTGCTATATATACCATTCCGTTGTATAGCTTTACGTTCACTTTCCTAATACCAGGGCATTCCTAAATGCTGGGGGTCTGTATATGACTGTACAGGCCAGTAGGCACATTAGTCAGAGCCAGTAGTCAGATTAGCCCCCATCCCATCTTCCCAACAGAAGTCCGTACAAGAACACCTTTAACAAGCCATAAATATTAACATGCATAACTATAAAGAACTAGAAGCTGGGTTGTGACATGAGGAAGAATAGTTTAAAGGGACCTGAAACTTATCATAACACCTCCCTCTATACCCATTATTGTGTGTAAAAATAACGCGGATACCACTGATGAAGGCACTCATCCCTTTTTACTTCCATCTCTTCTGTGTCAGGTTACTCCAGGAATACAAGCAGCGTTTCTCCGCGGGGGTACGTTCCCAGCTCCACTCCTCAGCAGTCCAATTACAACACAATCACTTCCAGCATGAACGGCTACGCGGGGGCAGGGATGAGCCTAGGAGTACCGGCATCTCCAAGCTTCCTCAGTGGCTCCACTGCCAACTCTCCATATGCAAGTAAGTATCCCCTTCTCCTCTATGAACAATCTCACATCCTCTTTTGCTTCAAAAGTGATTTGTGCTATCACAAAAAGAACCTGTTGTGTTGTTGAGCACGTTTCGTAAGATGGCCCACAAATAAATAGTTCCTCCCGGGCACTTGGGTCTTAATATGTGCTCCTTGGTAGAACAAATTATTCTGTTTAAAAAACATTGGAATAAATGCCCAATCTTTGGGCAGCATGGTGGCTCAGGGGTAAGCATTCTTGCCCTCCCAGATTTCAGGTTTGAATCTCGGCCAGGGCTCTATCTGCATGGAGTTTGCAGGTTGTCCCGTGTCTGCGTGGGTTTCCTCCGAGTACACCAGTTTCCTGCTACATTCCAAAAACATGCAGTTAGGTTAATTGGCTTCCCCCAAAAAATTGACCTTAGACTACATTAATGATGAAAACATTTGACTATGGTAGGGACATTAGATTGTGAGCCCCTTTGAGGGACAGTTAGTGTCAAGACTATGGATTTTGTACAGCGCTGCGTAATATGATGGCGCTATCTAAATACTGTGTAATAATAATAATAATCTGCTCAGTTTTTTATATGGTTAGACTATAGACATAAGATGTGGCAGAATACACACATGTTTATACTTACAGTACATTTATTATTTTATCTCAGCAATAATATTACATGAAAAGTAACACATCCTAAATCCTAACTCTAAGCCTCAACTCTGAACCTATCACAACTCTAATCCAAAACCTAATTCCCATCGGGACATCCAACATGGAGCTTCAATGTAACATCTTACTCTAACCTCTCCTCAATGTAGCCTCTGAGTTGCTCTGCAGGGGAGGAGCAATATCCCTGGCAGTTTTTACTATACACAATTATTGGCCCTTTTGTTTTTTTAAGAAGTAGAGGAAAATATGAAATGCAAAACTACATAAAGCAGTAGATGTCCTCAGTCACGTCTTATGTAATATAGAGGGAGTGATTCCAAATAAACAGCTCTCCCAGGAGTGGTGGCCCAAGGTTGAGTAGGAATTGGGTGTGCAAGGGGAAAAATGGCAAATTCTATTTTTTTAAATTCTTATATAATAAAATCCAACATTTTTTGGGGATTCAATTGATCCCATTTATATTAAGGTTAAAGAAAATACCTACTCAAAAAAATTAATGACTGACTAAGCTTTGCTCAATTTTGTTCAATGTTACCAAGGGGAACACGTGGAACCCAAAATGTGTTGGCTTTTTGATAGAGTTTGAATAACTTTTGACTACTTTCCTTCTTGTGGACCCAATTCATTTTTTCATTTTAACCTCAGTTTGAAAAATGTGGTAATTGAGACACGGATAACTTTTGTTATTTAGGTTGCTGCGTACGTTCAGTTAAAAACGTTTAACTTTTTATTTTTATTTTTTTTCTGTCTTAGTTATGCCCGCGAGTCCCCCGCTCGGAGCTTCTTCTATCACCCTCCCATCTAGCGCTAATTCCGGTACCCCCACTGGCGTCTTCTCCTTTTCACCGGTCAATATGATCTCCGCCGTCAAACAGAAGAGCGCTTTTGCCCCCGTGGTGCGACCCCAAAACTCTCCTCCACCCACCTGTACCAGCTCCAGTGCGAACAGTCTACAAGGTACACAAGCCTGACCTAAATTTTTAGGGCTCAACTTCTAGAGGACAAAATAACATCAGCAACATTTTTGTTGTTGTGTTTTGAGTGCAGACCAAGAAGTGAAGGCATATTCAACAGGCTCATAGGGTCATCATCACTTTTGGCCCTTTGTCAATGTAGGATTTGATAAATACAATCCATGTAATACAAATAAAAAATTTGGTAGTGCACCAGTGGGGTTTTGTATCAGATGACAAAAAGGAAATCCTGCCTTCTGGGACCTCCTTGTGCGTCACTCATATTTGTCATATCTACTACTAAGCCCAATCTGGAGTAGAAGTTCCCAGGTGGGGTTCATGTTGACTGCCCAGAACATAACATTTTTACAAATTTGATACCTTATGGTGTGCTGTACATTTTTTCCTTAGGACCTAGATGATCACCATTATGCGGCCTCATTTTATACCAAAACACATTTTAGACCCAGACTCCTAAAGGCCTAGAATAGTAAAATGGTTGCTGTATTATGGACAGGCTTTCTTTAGATCCATCCGGGCCTTTTGGATCTCCACCATAAGGAGAGGTTGGTTCAGCCTATTCATAAGCAGAGCTATATTGTCTCTAAGCTCTGTGACCTAATGTGACTGTCAAACCTATTGAAGAGGAGCAAATCAGGCATTGGTAAAGATCTAAATCTCCAAAATATTTGCTATAATGGGGCAGCTTCAGGAATGGTGATGAGTGCTGCTTTTCTCTTGTGTTCTCTCCCTGATAAGTCGGACCTCTCAGCCCAATGCATTCTGTATGCCCCCTTGGAAGTTGTACTGTCTATTGTTTGATTTTAGGACTGACACCTTTTCAGGTTTCTAAATGAGTGTGAAACCAGCAGTTAACCACGTTTTTTGAGAGTCTGTTTTAAGTTCAGCTAGTGACATTCATTTTGATTTCAGTTTGACATTTAGCCTGACACCTCAGCTCTGACAGGTAGATCAAGTAATCCTTGGCTTAGTAATAAAGGGTCTGATTGCTACTAATGGCTATTAGGCTAATTGGTCACTGAGATGGGCTTTGATATAATTGATTTCAGCTGAGATCTCCTTAGTATATTTTCTGATCTTGATCCTTCCCATCAGTGTTAGGTGACCTTGTCTAACTTGGATATTCTAACTCTTGCAGACAATTAGTTGCTTTATTACATGACCCAAGATGTATTTTGTCAGCCTGCTACATTCATTTATAAATCATAATTTATTCTTCTTCTCTTTAGCCATGACTGGTTTGATAGTTCCGCCAATGTAGAAAGAGTGACGGGGGACTCCATAGAAAACCTCTGCATCCCACCATGTCCTTCAAGAACAAGGACCTGCTGACCAGCACCTGACAGCAATCACAAGGCAACGGCTGGTCTTATTTCTCTTAAAGTTCCTAATGTTACATGGAGGAATCCATTTGATGTGGAACTTATCACATATCCATAATCCCCTTCACTTTTTGAGGAAGGAGCATTAGGTAGAAGAGGACAACAGGTGCCTTTTCATTCCTTCTCTTAGGGACTCACAAACTTGTAGGACCAAACTATTTACATGTATCATACAGTGGGCCATTTCCTACCAAACACAGTGAACTGGAAGCATCTCCTATGGATTACATTGTTTATATGTTCACATGCACTGACGATCCATTCCCATTTATTGAACTGGATTCAGGAAGATCTTAGGAATGCCTGAAACTCATGTCGGAGC
This sequence comes from Pyxicephalus adspersus, assembly GCF_032062135.1. Taxonomy (NCBI): domain Eukaryota; kingdom Metazoa; phylum Chordata; class Amphibia; order Anura; family Pyxicephalidae; genus Pyxicephalus; species Pyxicephalus adspersus. The sequence goes on from NC_092860.1 coordinate 155,550,469, forward strand.
TGTGATGTGTTCATCTGGTCCTTAAAAACTCAAAGAAGTCTGGAACCATGCTGAAAGAGAAAAATGCTTACCAGCCTTCCTACCAATACCTGACCCATTTCAGACACTGGCTTTAAACTCCACTGACCACTTTTATGGTGAAGGGTAGAATAAGGATTGTTTTGTACTGCACTTTCTATGAGTTTTTTTTGGACATATTAAATGTTACCTAATTGTGTTTTTTTTTTTTTTCTCCATTTTGTTTTCAATATAAGTTATATGAAAATGCTTTCAATGTCGGAACATCTGATAGTTTGGTTGGTTGTTACTCAACACGTCATAGCTTCCATTGACTTTTTATAATGCGCTTTAAGTCACAATGAAGATTGTAGCATCTGCCAGGGCCAAGTGCATTTATTCTCTATATATTTTTGGAGAATTTTTTTTTCAGTACCATCCTTTTCCTTTCATTTTCATCACACTCTCCCATAACTTGGAGCGTGAGCTTGTGGTAGTCCTGACCCCGAGGCCTTAGGTATACTATGAGGGCCTGGGTTAGAGGCAACGATGTTGTGTGATATTAGGTACAGAAGGTGACCAGTGATAGATTCCTTCAGTGTTGATGTCATAATATTATTTATATCATATATTTATTCTTCAAACATTAGACACTTTTTGGAAGGTTAAAGTTCAGGAGATTTTCTATATGGTGTGCTTGTGTGTTCTTGACCTCCCTCATTACCACTGTCTTGTGCTCATTGATTGTCTCTCTCATCTGCATCTAGAGGAGCAACTTTCTCCAGATTCAGAACATTTTACTTTTTTGTAATTACAGAAAGGAACATTTATCTTGTTTTTGTAGCACAACAACTTTGTATCAATATTCCAAAAACATCCTGGCATGTTTGACCTTTGAAGGATTTCCAAAAACTGCGTCTTCCATAATTATTGTTGATGCCTGGTAAAATTGAATATTGCCAAATTGCCTAAGAAAATCCATCCCAAGTTCAAAAATACATTCCAATCAGAACATTTCTACAACTTTTAGTAAAATAGTTCATGCATAATGTTGGTTTAGTTTTTGTTAACAGGGCATGGCCAGGGCTCGACATATTCTGATACCAAGCTTGGTAATGTTGGCTTTTGGATGTGGATTTTTTTTATATTAAGGAGAACTTCAGCTTGGGTAAAACTTGATAGAACATATATAATTGCTATTAAGCCATTTTGTAAGTTAATGTGATTAAAACAAATACCTTTCCATTTCAATCTAGTCTCTCTATGATTTCCTATAATTGTGGGGGGGAAATCAATGTCTTTCTAGTAGCCTGGGCACAAGTAATGCAGAATTTTCGAGAACTAGCTGGAATATTGCTCCAACCTTTGCCTTTGGTGAATGTAGTGATTCCCTGAAAATGAAAGGTTAACCATGCAGCCAAATGATCTATTGTGGTTTCTGAAGCTGCATCCAAAATTATTGCCAATCTGGGCATATTAGTTACATTTTCTTTAAAGTGTCCCTGTTAAAAACAAAATTTTGCAAAAGGTCTACCTGTAAATGAAGAGAGTGATTTAATACTTCATTTAACTTACTACCCATTTCAAGTGTAATCAAAAAGTGTGACCACCATAAGGGCTTGTGTACATAGCCATCTGTTAACTTCCAAACTGCTTTTCCCTGCACAAAAATAAGGATGTAAAAACAGCCCAGGTAGCCTAAAGGAGGTTAGAAGCAGGACGGAAGAAAACAAGAAAAAGGAGGCTAGGAGAAGTTAAAGAGGAGGCTAGGAGAAGCCAAGAAGGAAGTAAGGAGGAAATAAAGAGGTCAGGAGGAGACAGGTAAGAGGTAAAAAGGATACAATAAAGGGGTCAGAGG
>NC_092860.1:155552420-155552797 GCF_032062135.1 Pyxicephalus adspersus
CAAAAGGGGAAAAGAAGATCTGGAGGTGGAAAAAAGGAGTTAATAAGAAGGTAGGAAAGTAGCGAGGAGGAGATTTGAATAAGGCCAGGAGAATGCAGGTAGGATGTAAGGAAAGGATAAGGAAAAGGCCAGAAAAAGACAGCAAAAAGGTCAGCAGGAGACAAAAAATGGGCCAAGGGGAAGTGACAAGAAGGACAGAGGGAGGCAAGAAAGAATTTAGAAGACCAGAAGGAAATGGGGATAAAAAAGGAGTTAGGGAAGAGACAAGAAGCAGGTCAGGAGGAAGCATGAAGGAGGTAGAAGACGAGAAGAAGCTTAGAAAATGACAAAAGGGTAGTAAGGAGTAAACATGAAGAAGTCTGGGAGAAGACAGGAAG
>NC_092860.1:155553063-155592546 GCF_032062135.1 Pyxicephalus adspersus
AAGGAAGAAGGAGATGAGGAGAAGGTCAGGAGAAAACAGATAGGAAGAAGGAGACAAGGAGAAGTCCAGGAGAAGATAGGGAGATGACGAGTAGGCTAGGAGATGCTGGGAAGGAAGAATGAGATGAGGAGATGGTCAGGAGAAGACAGGAAGGAAGAAGGAGATGAGGAGAAGGACAGGAGAAGCTGGTTAGCAAGAATGAGATGAGGAGAAGGTTAGGAAAACACAGGAAGGAAGAAGGAGATGAGGAGAAGGCTAGGAGAAGAAAGGGATAAGAAGGAAAAGAGGAGGAGGCCAGGAGGAGACAATAAGGAAGTGAGGAAGAAGTCTAGGTCAGGAGTGGATAAGAAGGAGGTTAGGAGGGACAAGTATTAACTAAAAAGGAAAAAGGAAAGAATGAGTTCAGAAAACTGGATGAAAACAAAAAGAAGTCAGGGAGAACGCAAAAAGGGAGTCAGGAGGAGATTAGGTCAGTGGTGGACAAGAAGAAGGCCAGGAGGAGAAAAGGTAAAAATTAATTCAGAAGGAGGCAGGAACAAGTTTAGAAGAAGACTAGAATGACACAACAGGAGTTAAGAAGGAGACAAGAATGGTTAAGAGAAAGCATGAAAGAAGTAAAGATTTGACAAGGAGCAGTTTAGGAGAAAACAAGTATGGATGAGACAAAAGCGGGGCCAGGAGGAGGTGAAAAGGAAGAAGACTAGAAGGAGTTTAGAAAAAGATTAAAACTAAACATAAACTAAGGAGGGGGTCAGGAGGAAGCATGAAAGAAGTAATAAAGAGACAAGGACTAGTTTACGGAGAGACAAGAAAAAAGTAAATTGATTTTAAATCCAAGCTAAATGCACCAGACAGCACACTGCATTTGTTGGTATACAAATACCAAACTGGAAACAGCCCGGATGTAGCCAGAAAAGGCAAATATAACAAGATTATAAAGACAGACTGGGAATGTTCTCCTTGGTGTTATTGCCCTATAAACATTGAGAAACAATCAGCACTTTATAAAGAAAGCTTCCAGATATAATGACTGAATAATAAATACATTAGTTGAATCACAGAGGTATGTAATAAAATACAATGAAATTTGTATTTTATTGGAACCTTTGGAGCAGAGAGCAGACAGTTCTTGGATGTTACTCTTTGTCAGCAGGCCAATGGAGATGGTGGCCCCCAGACAGTGTGTGTGTGTATATGTTTTCTGTTGATTCTTTGGGTCAGGAAACTGAATTATTCCTAATTCTGTGACTGAAATATGAGGTTTCCTCAGGCACTCTGATGTACACCAAAATCCTGCCCCTTTACCAGGAATCCCAATGAGGATATAGAAAGTGACAAGATAATTGCACTGCAACATAATTACATATTTAAGCTGAAAATATTGAAGACCGGTGTCCATTTCAAATCTTAAAAAGTAGATTTAGACCAATAGAAAACCAACCATCTCCTTAGATGTGAATAAGGAACAAGAGACATGGAGGCTTTTACCCAAAGCCCTCTGAGATCCTTCACCGGTTTACGTGTGCTGATATTCCATGTGATAGATGGCCTTCTGTCCAATGACTTATATTGATTTGGACTCTGTGAATGTTTTCACTCTGTAAGACACGGCCCATTACACACATTACATCCCATGATCACAATGTCAATAGGGTGTTTTGTGGTAAGCAGAGTGCCAATACTTAGAAAGCCGTTAAATGTTATCATGTGACCATGTCCCGTTTGTACCGATCATACATGGAGCACACCATACAACTAAAGGGTCTTCTGCTGCTGGTGAAGAACATAGCCACCTGTTAAGAATAAAGGGGACCTACCTGGGATCAGTTAATGAACAGTGTAGCAAATCTTATATAAAGTTCAAAGTTTGCAAAGTTTGTGGTGAACCTGCAAAGTATTTGGTGAACTTTTGCATATCCTGGGAACTCGTCGTGAAGCCATAGTAGTGAGGATCCCAGGCCCTACCACCTAATCAGTTCCTTTGATGTTCCACTTGTGAGGCATTTGCATATTTACTGTGCCTTATATGAGGGACTCTCTCCATTTCTGTGTCCATTATAAGGGGTCCCCACCATTCCTGCACTGGCTTTCCAGATCTCTACACCTACTGTACCCATTATGAAGGGTTATGCTTTAGGTTCCTGTGTTTGCACCCATGCTATGCCCATTATGAGGGGTTCCTACCATCCTGTGCTGTGTTCTTGGGTCTGTACACCTGCTGTGTCCAATATGAAGGGTTCCCCCTATCCCTTAAAGTTCTATCCCTCAAAGTTCTTGGGTCTGCACCCATGCTACTCTTATTATGAGGGTCTCACGCTGTTCCAGTGCTAAGTTCCTGGGTCTGTACACTTGCTGTGCCCATTATAAGTGGCTCCCACAATTCCTGTACTGGGTTCTGGGGTCTGTACACCTGCTGTGCCCAATATGAGTGGTTCACACAATCTGTGTTCTGGGTTCCTGGGTCTGTACGCTTGATGTGCCCATAATGAAGGGTTTCTACCTCCCTGTACTGGGGTCCCGGGTCTGTACACCTGCTGTGCCCATTATGAAGGGGTCTGTACACCTGCTGTGCCCATTATGAAGGGTTCCTACCTTCCTGTACTAGATTCACAGGTCTGTACACCTGCTGTGCCCATTATGAAGGGTTACTACCATCCTGTACTGGGGTCCCGGGTCTGTACACCTGCTGTGCCTATTACAAGGGGCTCCCACCATTCTACTTCCTCAGGTCACATTCTATTATGCATGGTATTAAAGTGTGTTGGGGTTGCATTTGGTTGTGGTTCCCCTTTAAATATTCTGTAAATAAGCCCCCACCATGGCCCATGTGTTATTTTTGGAGAGTGAGAGTGGTGCGGTGACCACATGTGTGCCGATGATTACATCCGCCGCTCGGTTCATGGTAACGATATATCTCCTGCACAATATTACATAGATGAGTCAGAACCTGGACCCTGGACAAGCCATAAAAAGTTGTTTCGGACGGTGTGGGAGCAGAAGCCTGCATTTAATTCCAAACACGCATTCTTTCCCACCAAGCGACGTTCGGGAAAAAATAAGAAAATGACAATTGCAGCAGCAGGAGAAAATTGGTAACAAGCCGGGGAGGCAGAGGATGAGGGGGGAGACCGTGGGAAGAGGGGATGCTGGACTCCAGGAGTAAGTCATTAAGTCCCATCTTCATTCACCCTCATGATTTTGTACAGGGAGGGAATACAACATGTTTCACACCTTGCCTCGCGTCCCTTCCTGTGGGAACTTCCATAGTCTGTGTCCAATCTAACGATTAAAGCTGAACTCCGAGCAGATATAAAAGATAAAAAATGTGCTCGGGTCCGTATGCATGTCATAGAATGAAGTAGGGGAACATTTGGAAAACCCTCCGCACACTTCTATACACCTGTACACCCTGCTTTCTTCCTACCTGCCTAAGTCACATGTCTAAGGGTAACCAATAGGTAAGTGAGAATTGTAGCCTAAGATGACCCCCCGAGGAAGCCAAATTAATCTGTATCAAACTTGATCCCCATCTTCGAGCTTACAGAATACATAATATGGGGTTTCCAGGCTCTTACCTATGTGTACCCTATGTATGCCCTTTATTGGTCATTACTCCGGGGTACAGGCATGAAACCTGGTGGTCCAGGAAAGAGGAGGGCAGTCAGCGTATGACCCCCCCCCCTACATATATACTAATATACAACAGTGGGCGATTCAGTAGTTGAGTTTTGAGACCATATCTCCAGAACCTGTCCTCCAAATGTTGGGGAGGTCTGTGAATGAGGGGTTTATTGGAATACTGGAAGTATCTTCTGGACAACTCTCCATCACATACGTACCGTTCATATGTTCCTTTAATGGCTTCCACTTGTGGATATGGCCCCAGGAGTAAAACCAAACTCTTAACCTAACTTTCCCAGAAGGAGAAGGGGGTACAGGGAGTATATGCCCTCTCCCTCAATAAATATAATATTATATTAGACCACCATGCTCCCTCAACAGTGGGCAATTCAATAGTTGAGTTTTGGGACCTTATCTCCAGAACCTGTCCTCCAAATGTTGTGGAGGTCTGTGAATGAGGGGCTTATTGGAATCTTGGAATTGTCTTCTGGACAACTCTTTATCACATACGTACCCTACATATGTTCTTTAATGGCTTTCAATTGTGGATATGGCTCCGGGAGTAAAACCTAACTTTCCCAGAAAGAGAAGGGGGACAGGGAGTATATGCCTTCTCCCTCAATAAATATATTAATATATTAGACCACCATGCTCCTTCAACAGTGGGTGATTCCATAGTTAAGGGACGGGACCACATCTCCTAAACATGTCCTCCTAATGTAGAGGTCTCTGGACTGGGGGGCTTATTGGAATATTGACAGTTTCTTATGTACAACACACCATCACATGTGTACCATACATTAAGACCTATATGGCTGTTACTTTTAGTTACGACCCCAGGAGTAAGACCAAACCCCTGGCATGAAACATGGCTGTCCAGGAAAGAGAGGGGTTAGTAAGCGTACGCCTCTCTCCCTCCATATATATACTAATATACAAGACCACCATGCTCCCTCAAAAGTGGGCGATCCCATTGTTGAGAACTGGGGCCTCATCTCCACAACCTGTCCTTCGAATGTTGTGGGGTTTGTGGATGGAGGGCTCCTTGGATTTATGGAAGTCTCTTAGGTACCACACTCCATCACAAATGTACTCTACATATGGTCATTACTGTTGGTTACAGCTCCAGGAGTAAGACCAAACCCTGGAAAAGAACATGACTGTCCAGAAAATAAAAGGGCAAAGAGCGTACATCTCTCTACATCCATATATATATATTATTATACAGGACCACCATACTTCCTCAACAGTGGGCGACCAATAGCTGAGCGATGTGATTGCATATCCAGAATCTGTCATCCAAGTATGGAGGTCTGTGGATGAGGGGGGCTTATTGGAATCTTGGAAGTCTCTTACATACAACACTCCATCACATGGACTCTACATATGTCCTTTTATTGTCCTTATCTGTGTGTAGGGATGCTGGTATGCCACCGGGAAAAAGACCAAAGCCTGGCACGGGACTTGGCTGTCCAAGAAATAGGGTGGGGAAGTGAGCATATGGCCCTCTTCCTCCATATTTATACTAAAATACTAGACCACCATGCTCCTTCATCTGTGGCCGATCACATAGTTGAGGGACGGGACCTCATTACCAGGACCAGTCCTTCGAATGTTGTGGGGATCTGTGGATTGGGGCAGTTTATTGGAATCTGGGAAGTCTCTTATGGACAACACTTACTTACATACCCTACATATGTCATTATATGGCCGTTACTTGTGGGTAGGGATGATGGTAAGGCACTGGGAAAAAGACCAAACCCTGGCATGGGACCTGGCTGTTCAGGAAAGAGGTAGGGGCAGTGAGCAGATGCAAGAGGCTTCATCTCCAGAACCTGTACTCCGAATGATGTGGGGGGGGGAAGCAGCAGGTGGGGGACTTTTTGGAACCTTGGAAGTCTCCTACGTACAACACTACATCACATATGTACCCTACATATGTCCTTATATGGTCATTACCTGTGGGTATGTCCCAAACTATGGACATAGATTATGGCTGCCCATGATTGAGAAGGCACACACATATATATACCTATATGATAGACCACCATGCTCCCTCAACAGTGGCTGAGCCCATAGTTGAGGGATAGGACCTCATCTTTGAAAGAGTCCTCCAAATTTTCTTTGGCCTTTTTGTAAACCTAAAATTAGAAAAATGCATTTATAATGGGAACCCAACTAATGTCCACCTATTTTTATTATCGGGGGGAGGTGTGCTCACTACTCCTCCTACTATTTCCAGGTCTGGTTTAAATACTACCGGAACTCCCATGGCACCCCTTAAACATCTTATGTAAATTTTCAATGTTGCACAATGGGACACAAGAAAAAGACCTCCCCACCAAAGCCACTCTGCCAATCACTTGGTGTGCTGCTGTGCTCATTTCCGAAAAGCATGCTGATAGAAGGAGAGAGCAAAGTGACATAGAGAAAATTTCACCAATCTGCTGCTTCTCCTTTCACTGTACTGTAAGAAGGTGGGGGAAAAGCGAGAAAAAAATCAGGTCTGTCGTCGCACCAGACAGGGAAGTCCTCTGTGGTAGAACTATACAAATCTCAGAACTGGCTGGACAGGAATACAAAGGGTTTAGCAGATAAAATGATTATTATGTATGTGTTTCATCTGTGGGTTTCCTGGATTTTGGCTTTAGAAATGGAGTAGATACAGGACCATGCAAAGTACCCAACCCTCCAGGTCATCTCCTACTTTCCAGACCCCATGCATGCCCGGCAATGACACAATATTATAAGTCTTGGTATTCACAAATGTCTGACACAGATCAGCTCCTGCTGCAACCTCTTATCATGTTACAGTAAAAGGTAAAATGTCAGGATTTCTGAATAATGACAGGTTCTCTTTAATCCAGCTTGTAATGAAGTGAAGTATTCACCAAGCAGGCTGTGAATCTTTTCTCTGGCTGGGTATGAGATCTCCCCATCCTCTGATGGCTGTCGGTATCAATAATAAAACACAGACAGGAAGCCAGTTTCCGTCAGGAATAAAAGGCTCGTTGTGTCCGGTGACACACAGAATGGCCCCCATGTTGTATTAGACAGGAAAGTGTCTGGAGGGGAATCTGATGGCTCTGCATTCGGCCTCTCTGATCTGACCATCACTCCTCCTAATCTCAGGAAGCCTTGAAAATTCCTGGCTGTGGCCCCATGTACGTCTTCTTCTGCAAACAAACCCCCCATAATTTCCAGCAAGGTATTCAAGGACTTGAGCTGCCATTAAAAGCAAGCTGCAGTGCTCTCAGTCTAACATTGGGAGCTTGCTGACTGGAGGACACTTGAGCTGATGACCTCATTGGTTTTATGATGATATTTCACTGCCCAGTCAGCAGGTTGTGGACAAAGTTGTATTGTATAAAGCAAACCAAGGCTCAGATATATGAATCCTCTTTCCCTTGGGACTTACCTTAGGTACATTGACCAGTTCCATTGGTTGATCATTGGAGGGTGCAGAAGGTTGGTCTGTAGGTATGGATAGAATTGTATGATAAGCTGTTTTCCAATAAAAAAAACCCTATTCTGGTCAATGTGTAGTCTCATTGTGTCCCATTGGAGTCTCATGTAGAGTTTTATTGGGAACAAGGTGGGGTTGGCTCTCCCTATTGGCTGATTGGCTCCATGAGTGGCCCTGGCTTAAGAAGATAAGAGGTAAAATTAATGGATGGAAAACGAGAAAAAAGAACTCACCAGAATCTCCTCCTGAGAATTATTCTGAGGGACTTTTTGAACATCTACCTAAGGTTCCTAGAGGACTTCATCTTCCTCTGTACTCCCCCAGGCAGAGCGAGGGGACCCGAGAAATCCCAGATGCCCCAGTGTCAGGGGTAGGGTGCTGCCCCAAGCCAAAACACCCTATAATTAGCAGTTGTGATATTGTGTTGTTCAGGTCACTAAATGTGCTGGAGATTCCATTTTGATGTTTGCTTGGCCTTCAACTTTCCATTTATTAAGGAGGATTAATTAAGGATTAAATAGGAGAAGAGAACCTGTATGAGTGTGTAAATGTGCCAAATCATAGAATAAAGGAATGGGACTTATGGTGTGTGCTGGGTCCACAGGACTGTATTTGGCTGTGCCCAATGGTGGAGTTCCTCCGGGAGGGAATAGTGGTTGAAAAATGGGCCAGATTGGTAGTTCTGCTAACCCATGATGGAAGCTCCATAGGAATGGAGATACCAAACTACCTGGTGACTCCCTTGAAATGTACAGAAAAAAGGGATGGAGAGTAAGATATGGTAATGGTTGGGTCTGTCAGGAATTGTACTTTGCTGTGGTTAAGGGCAAGATGCCCCTTCTGGGTGGCACTGGTGGTTGAGAAATAGGCCAGGTTGCTTGGCTAGTCAACCCATGGCAGGAGCAGAAGGTCCCATAGGACTGGAGACACTTAAGAACTTGGTGACTCCCTGAAGAACTGGAAATGTTCTGGAGAAAAATGAAATATGGTATAAATCAGGTCTGTCTGGAATTGTACTCTGCTGTAGTCACAATCCCTGTTGTGGTCACCATCCCTACAGGAGGCCATTTTTGTAGGCATTACAACCCATTGTAGAAGCCAATGGCTCCATAGGACTGACCACACTAAAGCATTTGGTGACTCCTTTCTGGTGATTCGGAAATTTGTTGCAGAAAAGGAAAGAGGGTGGGATATAGTTTGGGTTGGTTCTATTAGAACTGTGCTCTTCAGTGGTCATGGAGGTGGCTCCCCTCTAGAAGGCACTGGTTGAGAAATAGGCCAACTTGCTAGGCCTATGGTAGAAGCAGAACGTTCTGCCATTTGATGACAACATCAAATAACTTGGTGAATCCCTTCTGAAGATTTAGGAATGTACTGAAGAAAGGAATGAAAGCTGAGATATGGTGATAGTCAGTTCTCTCTGTACTTTTCAGTCATGGGGGTGATATCCCTCCAGGAGGCACTGGTGGCTGAGAAAGGGGCAAGCTCCCTGGGCCTATGGTAGAAGCAGAATGCTCCATAGAACTGGCAACATCACAGAACATGGTGACTCCATTTCTAAAGACTTCGAAATGGGCTGGAGAAAGGGATGTTAGGTAGGATATAGTACAGGTAAGTTCTAACTGTGGTCATTGGTGGTTGATAAATAGGAAAGCTTGCTAGGACTATGTTGAAAGCAGAAGGCTCCATAAGACTGGTATCACCGAACCAAATCTCTTCCAAAAGTTGGACATATGCTTGAGCAAGGTACGAACTGTGGACACAAGCATGGTACTGGTCCTTGAGAAATAGGCCAGTTTCCAGGTCAATTAACCCATGGTGGGGTTCAAGGCTGAATAACATTGAGTAGCACTGGCGACACCAGGACACTTCTGGCGATGAAGCCTTGTTGTCAGGAATGTTTACTGGGATCTCCCCTCACACAATACATTCTTAATAAAAAAAAAAAGCAAAAACTACAATAAATAAAGTGAAATTTATAAATATATTTTACATAAAAATTCAAATAGTATAAAAAAAACATAGATGATGCAACAAATACCCAATCACGTGCAAGCCACTGAACCAGATTGGACCATCTGACATGCCTGAGCTGGTAAGAAAAACCCAAAGGACATGACACCATTGTGGTCCATTCAGTGTTGTTTTTTATTGAGAAGAAGGTTGGTCATATGACCAGTTTCCAGAAGATCAAACCTAAACCTGTCCTTGATTTAAATTTTTGAAAACATCTGTTTTAAGAAGTCAGCTGACTTTTCTTGGTTTTGTGGCTCCTTTTAGCAAACCCAACCTTGATTTAACTAGTAATTAGCAGACTTGTAGACCTGATTTCCAACCCTGGGGGAATCATTCACCACAGCCATTTCATAAGTCATTCTCCTACTCCAATATGGCACTCCTCTCCAGGGACACACGGGAATGTGAGGAGAGAGATGGTTTTCCCTAATATCGGTGATTGATGTTCTGCACCTTGATGGTTCAGCCACCAGTATAGACCTGTGGGCGGCCTACAAACCACATGTGGCAATGATGGCTGTCATCCTTCTATCCATATACATGGCGTGGAGGAATTCCTCTTCTCCGGAGGATAGAGCTCCTTAGATCTACTCATCAGTTTACACTTTCACCTATCAGCTTCCAGACGTTCACCAAACTCCGCGCTGCTACTGAGCAACCTCAAGACCTGTCATGTTCTGCATAATTTTGTAGACCTTTGCAAATTTATACCAGACGTGCTTGGAAAAACTAAACAAGTCAACCGGTCACCTTCTCCATTACTTTAGTTTTGGGTTAAGGTGAAACCTTTCGAGTGATGACAAAAAGTGATGACTTTTCTTAGTTCGTGTCTCTGCTCAAGGTCAGTGGTTTAAGCTCCAGTTTGGAGCTCACCATGGTGGATAGGTTGCACCCTCATTTGGTCATGGTGGTTGGCTGGAACTAGGCTTTTCAGTGGAGATTCTAGAAGATATGATATTCCATCTGGAAAAATTCTAACCCAAAATGAGTAGTCATGTGGCTGACCAGGTTCTTGTCTCTAATAAGGGAGGGTCCTTCTCGTAGGGTCCATCATTTCCTGGTGATGTAGAGCCTGTCTATTGGCTGTCAGAAGTGTTCCACACCAAATTCTAACCCATTACCTAAGAGGTCTTTATAGGGAATCAAGTTCTCAAGGTGGGTCATCATAACATCATGAATTGAGGGACGCCCTAGGGTGTGTTTGTTCACCAAACATTTGTGAATGGTTAGGAGTGGTTGGGATGGCAAATGTGGGTGTTTTTCCTTCATGGGCTTCAGGCAACATAGTTTTTGGGGCAATTGGCACAAAGGGGGACACCTTCATTAGAATTGTTCTTTTCCGGGCTACCATGGGGAGGTGTGGTTTTCGTTTTTACTGCCTCAGCTTGCATTATCATAGTCCCTTGCCATCTTGAAAGTTAAGAACGCCATAGACCTCAGTAGAGATCAATATTCATGCAGCCAAAATATGGAATCATGGCGGTTCCTTAGCATTTCTAAATGATGCAGATTTAGAAATGTGTGCTGTGACGGTTTCAGGATTTGAGACCAGCCAAACTAGGGAATACAAAAGTGTCAAAGTCACATGACCTGCTGTCCTCCAATAATAAAGGGCGCATGTATGGACCGTGTAGCGCAGTGGTGGACCCCAGATCCTGAATTTTTTTATATATAACTTTGTTTATAATATAATAATAATTTTATTGACAGTCTGATCGGCCATTCCTGCACCAGGAGCGTTTTCAGCATTATTTTGCTGTGGATCTTGCTGCGGCTCATCCGAAGCTTCCCGGCACTCACATCGATCTGATCGGAGACGCTGGGATGGGGATCTTGGCAGCGGCAGCCACGGTGGAGACTTTCCAGCTCGGTAATTGAAAACAGCTTCCTTGTCACTCCGACAAGCCAGAGACTTTTTTTTTTTTTGGCTTCTGGTGTGAGAGAACGAAAAACTCTCCCAGGACCTGGAAGATGCAGGAAAAAAGCGGGAAGATGCGTGCCGCAGGAAGGAGTTCTGGTGTTGGGGGTCGGTGCGTGCCAGCGACTCCGCGTTCGTTGCACCTGGCCGCCGCCACTGCCAAATGCGATGCAGATGAGCCGCTCGCTTCCAGGAAGAGAAATCTCATCTCCTCGTATTGTTCACAGGCAGAAGAGGTGAGAAGCAGGATGTCGCAGCGCTCAGATTCTTGGCTCCCATCACCGCCTGCCGATATCCTAAAAGTAGAAGCAAATCGAATCACTAAATATCTTACCAGCAAAATGTCATTTCTAATCATTATAAATCTGCACAATGGTGATCCTGCCATGAAGGTGTGTATTTTAGCACTTCCTGATATAGGGTGACAATAGGGGGTTCTTCTTTATTTCTCTATATTCTATATAATGATCCTATAGAAGGTGACCACCAGACTCCGAATGCCGTGCAGAACATTCCGGGCTCCCCATAAATCTTCCATCTTGTATTTCCTCCGGCCATGAATCGTATATTTCTCACGTCTAGGATTGGAGTCGGTGTATGACCGAGCAGATGTACATTACAGCATTCCAAAACCAAAGCCTCATAAGCTCTGGGAGACCCCAGGGACAGCTAATTACCTCCTGCAGGTCGGGGTCACTGAGGCAGGAAGTGATGTAACAAGTAGGAGCTTATAAAACTGTCCAGAGTAATGATCAGTCCACCCCATGATCCCAGGGGAAATGGGAAATGGAGGAGAGCCAGGAGAGCAAGGAATGAGCAGGGGAGAAGAGGGGTGTACAATGAGGGGGGGGGGGTCTGTATAATGAGTCCCCATAGCCTCTCCTTTATTATATTTGTCCTCCAGCTTTCTCTTGACTATAACGGCCCTCCAGATAACCCTTCTTTATTATTCTACCCCCACCCACCCAGTTCTGCCTTGATTTAATCTGCCCTCCAGTCCCCCTTTCATAAAATCTGCCCTCCATCCTTCATGCACCTTGTCTGCCTTCCAGCCTCCCTTCAGTAAATCCACCCTCAGCCCTTCTCTTATAAAATCTGCCCTCCAGCCCCTCTCCCCTTATTAAACCTGCCCTCCAGCCTCCCCTTCATTAAATCTGCCCTTCAGCCTCCCCTTCATTAAATCTACCCTTCAGCCTCCACTTCCATAAATCTGCCCTCCAACCTTCCCTTCAGTTGTACAGTTCCTCTCCCATACTTAAGTTTCCTTTGATTTCCCTGCACACTGTGACTTTCTCACAATGTGCATTAGATGCTGCAGCAAGTCAGATAGAGATCCGCCTCATTTCCTGGCTGGAGGACGTCCAGCATCATCTAGCCCCTCCCTCCCCAGCCTGACTGCCCACCCCCTTTCTTTCAATCATTGAGGCTCAGCATCACAAGTGGGCGTTACCTGGGGGGTGGTGTGCATGCAGATCCCAACCAATCAAGTCATTTTAATATTTGCATAGCCCCTCCCAAGGTCCAACCCACTGCTCCCATCATGGCTGAGGACTTCTAGATGCAGTACTGAGGCCCCTCCCACCTGGGCAGGCTGACACCACTCAAGCCACAAAAATACTGTGTGTTGTCAGGCCTGATGAGAGGCTCCATACACGTGCTGAATTATAGACAGCACTGCTCTGTTATATGTAAACATACTATGACATATTTATATTATACTATTTTTTTATTTTCAAATACATTTTGACAAAACGGATACAACATGGCAAAATAGAGGCTGTCCAGACAGTGAACAAAAGAGCAGCATAGGGTTGAGCTCATCACTCTGTTCTCTCCCCCTATCAGTATGCTCCTTGTCAGCACATGAAGTGATTGGCTCCTTGTGCTGCTTTTTCCTCTCACACTCCAGCCCTACTCTACCAGGTCACATCCAGGTATCACACTGCTCTAGGTCATCCACATATTGCTGTATTAGTGGCTGCAGAGCTCTTTTATAGTTCAGTGTTAATTCTGAGCTGAGCTGTAGGTTCTTTCATGAAAAGGTAGGGACTTCCTGGTTCTTGTTACGTGTCCAGCCGGCCTCCTGGTTCATGTCACTCGCTCCCACGTTATCATCCCTCACTGATATCTGTCCAGCTCTGCGTTACAGCAGCGCTCTGATCTGCCCCCTCTTCCTGCGTCATACCGCCTGTTGTGTCCAGGGCCCGTGGTTCTTTGTAATGTGGAGCTGACAGTGTGCACACCTCCGGCCTGGTCTCGGTATCTCCACATCCGCCGTACGTTCCCAGCCTATCGCCCTGATAACGAGGGAAGTGGAAGGAAGGAGATTCAAAGAGCTTTTTGTGTCTGGGGGAAAATTCAACAAACCATTGAAAAAGAAAGTTTTTATGTAGCTGGGTTGGCAGCCACGGCTATGACAACTTTTTAATCCGCTGGCCACGGGCCAACACAACCCAGATATGACATTGGCCTGTTTGACTTCCCTTCGGTGAGAGGAACGGGGACAGAAGCCGAAGATTTCTGGAGATACATTCACCCGCTCAATACAAACCAAAACGCTAAGAACCAAAAAGTGTCCACCAATCAGAGACCACAGCAGAAGAATGTCAGTTCAGCTACATGTGCCACCCTCATTTCCTTTAATGTATTGGAAGTTTACTTAGATATCTTTTGCAACAAAAAACACGAATTGTTTGAGCCATGAACTGCTTCTGGCCATGAGAAATATTATATTTTCCAAAAAGAAACGTGGTCACCAATCATAGACCACAGCAGAAAAATACAAATTGAGTTACGAGTGTCACCCACCTTCCCCTTTCCATGTATTGGAGGCTTTTTTAGATACCTTTCGTAACACATAAAATTTAAAAGAAACCAAAACTGGAATTTTTTGAGCCAAGACGTACTTCTGACCATGAGAAATTTTATATTTCCTAAAAAGAATTACGTGTCCACCAATCAGAGACTTGCCACAGGATACCAGCTGGAGGAATAAAAACATGTCACCCTCAATGTATTTCTTTTTCATTTTTTAAAGGTTAATACTATTATTATTATATTATTATTATTATATTATTAAAGAGGACTTATATAGCTCCAACATATTACGCAGCGCTGTACATTAAATACAGTTGACAGATACAGACAGTGACACAGGAGGAGAGAACCCTGACCTGAAGAGCTTACAATCTAGGAGACACACTTATTTAGACACATTTTTGAACACAACACTTATTGTGCACATTTTTCCGTGCCACGAGATTCATACGGACATTTGAAATATATTAATTTTTTCCAAAAAGAAACATGGCCACAAATCAAGAACGGGCCACACAATAAGCATTAGAAGAACAAACATTGGGCTACATGTGCCACCATCATATATTTAGATTTTTTTAACTAACCAAAACATCAATTTTTGGTACCATATGGTATTTCTGGAATTAACCAATCAGATACATTCCTACATATATCCTATGGCTTATTTCTATGATTGATAGATGTTTTTTTTTTTTTTTTTGGGGGGGGGGGGAGGCACCAAAGATTGGAATTTGGTTTGTAATAAATTCTATGTGTTAAAAAATGAAGGCCTTCAAAACGTGGTGAGAAATATCGTAAAGGTGACACATGTGGTTGTGGCTACGCTATATAGGTCACTCTCATTGCATTTCCTACCTCTTCCAACTTCAATATGAACCAAAACACTAGTTTTTGTCACTAGCCATGACTTCTGGATATAGGACATTTTTTCCAAAAAGATCTGGCCACAGAATATCAAAATAAAAAAAATAGAACTTCACGTGTCACTCACAATGTATTCCTTTATCCCAGGGTTTGGCAAACTCCAGCCTTTAGGCCAGATATTGCCTAGCAGGTAGTTCATTCCGGCCTAATGCCCCCTGGCCGATCCGACCTAATGCCAACTGGCATTATGCCGGATCGGCCAGGGGGCGTTAGGAACTACCGGAGCTGCCGGAGCTCCGGTGCCGTCCCCTTGCTGTTGTTTTCCTATTTACCGCGGCCGGCATTGATACTTCCTCCACGGGGTAAATAGGGAAACCTCCCTGAAGGTACATCCCTCTCCTCCTGAGGAGAGGAATTTCACTTCAGGGGCGTTCCCTGGTTGTGGGTGGAGCCATTAGGGCGGGTCCGGCCTAGTGTGCTCCCGCCCACCCCATAAATGGTTTAGTGGCCATAAAACTTTGCCGACCCCTGCTTTATCCCATTTAATGTGCACCTATCCATGTATTTTAGGTGCCATGAAGTAACAAATTTTTTGTTTTTCAAAAAAAAAATCCACCAATTGGTGACATTCCACTAACCAATGATTTGTGGCCTGTCTCTGTCTGGTGGGCATGTTTTTGAAAAAAAAATCTCCCATGTCCAAAAAGTATGCCATGGCACCAAAGCTAAGGTTTAGATGCATAATAAATGTTGTGTATCTAAATAAGCCTTCAGAAAAAAAAATACCACAGGGTCCACATGTGCCTGGATTCTTGTTCTTCTGATATTCTGTGGCCTAGAACTGAGCTACACATGTCCATTCCATGGTGGTTTCTTACCCATTTCTGAAGGCCAACATTGATGCATTTATCAATGCTTAGAATTTATTAGGAACCAAATGCCAATTTGTATGTAGCGTGAGAAACATGTCCACCAATTAGAATCAGACCACACAATTTGAGCATATGGTTTAGAAATGAGCTACATGTGTCCACCTCCTGGTATCTGGTCCTTCCATCAACACAGAAATTTTTAGAAATCAAAATGCCAATTTTGACGTACTTTTGTTCATGAGAAATGTGTCCACTAATCAGAGTCAGGCCACAGGATATGTGGAATGTGTCTGATTGGTGGACATGGTATCTCCAGAAGTATCTGATGTATGTTTTAGGTGGCATTAAATAGGTTAAAAAATCTTCTCATTTTTGGTGTCATGGCACAATTCTGGACATATTATTTTTTTCCAAAAAGAACCACGTGCCCACCAGTCATAGGCCACAGAATATTATTCATAGGAATGAAAGCTGAGCTAGATGTGTCACTACGGTTGTATTTCCTACTATTTTTTGGAGGTCCATGTAGATATATTTTCTCAACACAACATTGATTATAGACTAAGACACTTTTTTTTGGGTTTCGTGATGTATTCGTGAACATTCCAAACCAATCCAATCAGAGACAGACCACATCAGTTCTCTGCCCCTCAGGAGCCCAGACTGATAGTTTGTGTCCATGTAGGTGGGGCAGCGCTCACATGATGGGAGGTCACATGAGGAGGAGACCAGAAATGCTGACCTCAACCCCGGAGAACGCTTGGTAATGATAATGGAAGGGCACGACTCTTCGTGGCGGTGGTGGTGGAAAGGGGGGGTAATAACCCCGTCACATCATCTTTCTGAAATCAATTCTACATTATTTCTAAGGAAATTGCAATAGTAATTATTGCAATTATCTAGCAATTATCTGCACCCCATCCCACAATCATTTCATCAGGAGGATAATATCCAGCTGCAGAGAGCTGCATCGCCTTTTCTGAATTTCACAACAGCTTGGCTGATACATCTGAAAATGAAGCCGATATCCTGTGATGACATTCGAAGTATGAAATGCGACACAATGACTTCCTCGTGGTGGGATAATCCTGAGTGATAGCGTGACAATGGCCACTCTAGTGAGTTATTGTAGATTGGTAAAGAATATGACCGTTCCAGTTCTGCATTTATAAATGGTCATTCTCAGCTGGTGGCCATTGTTTCAGTCCAGTGGCACATATGGCCCTTAGTTGCAGGGAGTGGGATCAGGGTAAGTGGGATCTGACTGTCTGAGAGCTGTGGTACTGATTGTAGAATGTGGGACAGTGATTGGCTGTTATTCCATTGGACACAGATGAGTGGTTGATATTTAGGAGAGGTGTAAACTGATGTTTATTGAGTGACCTCCTGACTTTGGGAGGGAAACAGCTGACAACTGATATTCAGTAAACAAAACATTTGCATATCTGTTCCTCTTTGGAGGTTAGGGAGAAGGGAAGGATGAGATCCTCAGGGGCCGGCCTTTTACAGAGGGCATCAACAGCAATCATCTAGGACAATCCATCCCAGCCAAACTATTCTATCCCCAGGTAAGCCTTAGGAAATTCAAAAAGAAATCCAAAAATTGTATAAACAAAAGGTATGTGGGGTTGTGTACTAAAACAAATTTTGGTAAAATTTTGGAAAAAAATCCGCAAAAATAAAATTCATAATTCAAAACTTTACACACCACAATGTAATACAAAAGCCTAGAGCAACTTTGCCCTGGACAACCACTTGCACCCAAGACTGGTTAGTCTCCACCAGGGTTCCTCCAGAGGCTGTTAGGCGTTTCTTGAGCTGTGGCTTGCTGACCTCCAATTTGGTGCCATTGGAGCAAACTGCACCTGGCACAGCCAGCTCATGAACCCCACACATTTTTTTTTTAGTTGGCAGTAAGGGTGGCATTCCAACCACTTGTAAAGGCCATGAATACAAAGAGTGAATAGATTGAGAATAGCTGTTCTTCATGCACACGCCCTGGTCCTCACATTCATGCTATTCCAATCTACAGTGTATTGTTCATGTTTCATGTAGCAATTCACCACAATATTTTCCTTTCTCCTCATAGCTTGCAGGTGGCCATGCATAGTTTTTCCATCAATGCCATTGGTATCAATCTTCTGTGTTCTCCAATCAACTCTGCAGGACTGTGGCATAAGCTAGTTTTTGAGGCTGTGCGTTTTTCAAGGAAGGTAAATCAGTGTCTGTTTCTATCATGTGGGTAAGCCACTGGTACATTTCACCAGTAATATAATGACTTATTTAGGTTCACACAGCTAGGAGAGATGTGGTGGACAATATTTCTATGAAGGTGTGAGAGGTCCACCATCAGTCTGGAGCCAAGAGGACATTCCAATGTGTGCTCATAGCTAAAGAAGACAGGAGGTGGACATTAGTCCTATGGAGATGTGAGAGGTCCTCCATCAGTCTAGAGTCAAGGTGGACATTCCAAGGCTTGTAAATAGCTAGTGAAGAAGAGGTGGACATTAGTCTGGTGGGACTGTATGAGGTCCTTTATCAGCCTGGAGTTAGAGTGGACATTCCAGGGTATACACAAAGCTAGAGAAGAAGAAGTGGACTTTAGTCCTGTGGAGATGTCCCCCCTAAGGCTAGAGTCAAGGTGGACATTTTAAGGTATGTACATAGCTAGAGAGGAGAGGGTGGACATTATTCTAGTGAGACTGTAGGCAGTCCTCCATCAGCCTGGAAATGGAGTAGACATTCGAAGGTGTACACAGCTAGAGTGGAGGAGGTGGACATTAGTCTGCTGGGGCAGAAGGAGCTCCTACATCAATCTGGAGTTAGAGTGGACATTCTCAGTTGTACATATAGCTGGAGAAGAAGAAGTGGACATTAGTCCTATGGAAATTTGAGAGGTCCTCCATCAGTCTGCAGTCAAGGTTGACATTCCAAGACTTGTAGCTATGTATTTGGCTATGGCTTGTAGGGGCTGGACATTAGTCCTATATGGATGTGAAAGGTCCTCCATTAGCCTGGAGTTAGAGTGGACATTCCTATGTAAACACAAAGTTATAGAATAAGGGTGAACATTAGTCTGGTGGGACTGTAGGAGGTCCTCCATCAATCTTGTATTAAAGTAGACAGGCGAAGAGGTGCACAAGGCTAGAGCAGAGGGGTCAACATATGTAAAGGGGGAATTGAATGGTCATTCATCACACTGGGGTTGGAAAGCACACTTAAAAGGGTGCACATGGCTAGGAAAGAGAGTGTGGACATTAGTATGGGATGACAAGAGGAGTCTAGGCAGTGTGATGTGGCCATTGGGTATGCTGCTGGTTTTCCAACTTCAGGGTAAGGGGAGAAAAGGAGGAACATGACCCCTCTCCAAACACAAGTTGAGGAGCAGGATTAAGATTGGGAAATGTTTCTGTTCACATGAATATTGCTTTGTTAATTCAAGTGCATTTATAAGTCATCCATTTGTGTTCCTTGTTATACTGTATACAATAAGGACATTTGGAAAATGGAACAGAAGTTGTACTGAATTTTGCAGAGTTCAAACAAGGGAGAGAATTGCAGACCAGGTTTTTTTCTATTATGTTTCCATCCCCAAAACACACAACACTAGACCTACAAAGCCAAGATCTGCCTCTGTCAGACAATTCTCCGGCCACACCTAGCCTGCCATCTCCGCACACCTACGCGGTGCCGTGCGGGTAATGCACTCCACATGCTTTGGACTGTGTGGGTAGAGGTAGACCTGCAAGGAAAGGACACACGCCATTGTGAAGAGATGGGGAAATGGGTGACAGAAAGGGGCTGAGGTTCTCCAGTTCTTGTTTTTACAGCTGGTCTGGCTGCTCCCCTTTACATGAAATAAAACCTCAGAGAGAACATTAGAATTGAGAACTTCCTACATCATACTTGGCAGCCGGTGCGGAGGCTGTAAAGAGCTCACCAAGACAGATATGGAAGAGGGGGTTGGCGGATACGGTGGTGGCTGTCATGTGTATAGAGTGACAGGCGGCCTTTTGCACATTGAGTGTCGGTGAGGCTATAATCCATAGGGGTCAGAGGTCGTTCAGTTTTGTAAATGTTGCTGGTGGGATTGCGTTACAGAGCTGAGGTGATCAGACTTAACGAAATCTAGGAACAGTGCAAATTAAACATCTACAATGAGGGAGGGGTGTGAGAGCTAACATGAACAACCTTCTAGTGAAGGCCTTTATGTCTTCAAGATGCCTTCATCCTGAAATAATGATATATATTGCTCATTGGACACTAGGATGGGGCTGCTTAAGGCTGATTAAAGCCCGCTAAAACTCCAATGAAGAGCATGCCAATGCATTAAATGTAAGCTAGGTGAAATTTTATTGTTGATACTTTAAAATCACATAAAAAATGTCAGCACCCAACAACAGTCCCAGGGCTATGGGGCTACTGACATCAAATCCAAGATACCAGCACCCGACAACAGTCTCAGGGCTATGGGGCTACTGACATTAAATCCAAGATACCAGCACCCAACAGGAGTCTCAGGACTATGGGGCTACCAACATCACATCCAAGATGGTGGCAACCAACAACAGTCTCAGGGCTATGGGGCTACTGACATCAAATCCGAGATGATGGCACCCAACAGCAATTTCAGGGCTTTGGGGCTACTTACATTTCATCTAGGATGGCAGCACCCAACAACAGTCTTAGGGCTATAAGGCTACTGGCATCAACATCCAAGTTGGCGGCACCCAACAGCAGGCTCAAGTCCATGGGGCTACCAACATCACATTCAAGAAGGCGGCACCCAACAGCAGTCTCAGGGCCAAGGGACTACTGACATCACATCCAGGATACCAGCACCCAACAACAGTCTTAAGGTATTGCAACTGCTGACATCACAGCCAAGATGGCGGCAACCAACAGCAGTCTCAGGGCTATGGGGCCAAGACTGGAGAAGATAGACTACCATGGGAGAACGTTGGTGATCCATTGAACCTGAAATAGATCTGATTCAGGTTCTAAAACATTTACCAACTAATAGGATATGATTTGAATAAATCCATTGAAAGTTTGGTGGATCCCCTATGTTCGTTAATGGTAGTCTATCTTCTCAAGTCTTGGAGAGGTTTGATAAACCAGGCCCATTATGTGTAAAGGTTAGCTTCAGTCTACTCATCTGGGCTTCGAGTGAAAGGCCAGACCTTGTTGTAGGACCCATTGATTGTTTGTCCAAATTTACCTTAGCTAAAAGGTATGAAAACCTTTGTCCAGCATGATGTGGAAGTAATTTTGCATGATAAAACACTCAAATACTACTCTTGAAGAGTATTTTGAGAAATATTGTTGGAGCCATGGGTTCACTTTAAGAAAGACTTAAGACAAGGATGAGGTGACAGTCCATCCATTAAAGCTTCATTTTTGATGTGTAACAATAAAGTAACATAGCGTAAACAGCAAAATGATGTAAGCTGTTGGAGAGACGATTGATGGGGCGTTCTCGGGACTGTAACTCCCACGTCTTACGGGAAGATTGCTGCTGAATATTTTATGATTCTTAAATGACTACACAATAATTATCCTCTTGTAGACCACAGGTTGTAAAAAACTTTCTGAGGTCACACATCAGGACATCATTCGCATTGACAGTGACGGGGCACTGGGGCGAGATAATACTCACCATTGAATCTGCCATACATCTACACATGTTCTATGAATATCTTACACTTCATGAAACAACCTTCAAGAAACAACCTTTTTTGAGGTTGTTTCATGAAGTGTAAGTCAGTGCTGTCATTGAGCCACCAACCAGGTCCTCCTCGAATATTAAAACCTACATAAGACTTGTTGGTGGGGTATCACAGATTATGTAGAGTTTGATGGTCAGTCAACTCATTGGTGGTGTTCCAGCTATATATAAGGTGTGATTGGCTAGGTTTTGGTTTCTTTAAGACATCATCAATTTATATCAAAACTCATCTAGGGTGGTGGGAACTCGTTCTAATGATCACAGCTGGTGGGCTGTCCCAGGAACTGAGCTCTCAGATCTCAGTGGAGTACCCAAGAGGAACACACCAGGTACTTTACCATCCCAGTTCCCACAAAAAACCCAAACATCAACTTTGATGAAATGACCCAGGTTCCACCTCTCTATTGAGTTTTACCCTTTCCCCTGTAATCAAACCTTTCCCCCAAAATTGATTTTAAAAAAAACTAACTCCTATTTTATATTCTGACTGCAATGAGCAAGACTTTTTGGAGAGCCCAAGGCTGCTTTCTGTTGTTTGAATGAAGAACCTACCAGTGAGGTCCTCATAGGTTATTAAAAACTCTCATGGCAGCACAGTGGCATCTCAACAAGTGGGGCCAACAAGACCAACCAGTGGTGTGCCTGAAATGTGTGATGGCAAACATGAATGGGCAAATAAAAAAGTTTGAGGGTTTTTATGGTTTGTAAGAAGGGTAGGAGCGGGACTGGGGTGAAGAACTGGGGTGGGGGCATAGGGGCTTTATAATTACCGATGAGCCCTTGCAGTACACCGGTCCTGGGTTCAGTTCTCAACAATAGATGTTAAGATCATTCTGCTGCCATCCAAGTAAATGCTTCTTGAGTTGAGGCCATTAGAGTGTCAGCTCTTCTTATGCAGACTGATCGGACTGGTTTGGTGTTCTCTGTACAGCACTGTGGTATATGTCAGAGCTATATAAATGTATAATAATAGCGTGTGACTGTGAGGAAGACATTAGAGTGTCAGCTCCTCTGTACAGAGACTGATGGGACTGGCTCAGTGTTCTCTGTACAGCACTGCGGTATATGTCAGAACTATATAAACGTATAATAATAGTGTGTGACTGCAAAACGCGAGAGTAAGAGAGCAGACATTGCAGACGTACGCCAGCGACAGACATAAAGACAGAAGACGCAGCTGATGTCTAATTTATAATGTTGTGTCTCCCCGTTCATATCACAAACTACCTGCTATTGATTTCCAGTAATTGCAGCATTCGGAGTGAATGTGTAAAGTGTATAATGCTGGAACGGTTACTGGAATGTTTCACAGAAAGAGGACGTAACTGATAGTGTTTATCGGCTGCTCGCTGTAATGACCACTGACATCATATTCCAGGAAACTAACAGAGGCCACAGCTGAACCCACCAACTTGTTTAACTCCTCAACATTTGACAGCCTTAAAGAGAACCGGTCATTAGCCTGATTCATACCTGGAATGGCTGATGCTTTGGACTGTGTGATGGAAAATAAATAAATTTATATAGTCATTAGAAAAGGAATAGAGGCCTTAAAGAAGTTTCTCGTCACTTCCTATTGTGTCAAAGAAGTGATAGGAGAACATTTCTAAGCAGAAAGAATGTAAAACTGGATAAAGAAGAAGAATAATACTAAACATTTTATCAGATAATATTGAATATTTAACAGATATTTCTGGATATAGGATAGATAGGGATGATAATCAGTTGGAAGAAGCTAAATTTTAATAGAATGAGGCTGAATATTGGTAAATAATGAATATTGGATGGATCAGGATAAATATAGATAAGATGAGGATGACAATTGGTTGGATAAGGCTAAATATCAGAAACATGAAGCCAATCTAATAATGTGGAAAGGCAATTAGATGAGGCTAAAAAATGATAGAACAGGGCTGAATATTGATGGGATGAGGCTGAAGATTGATATATTGATAGAGCAAGGCTGAATATTGAAAGAACATAGCTATTGATAGGATGAGGCTGAAAACTGATAGAATGAGGCTGAAGATTGATAGGATGAGTCTGAAGGCTGATAGGACGAGGCTAAATATTGATAGAACAAGGCACAATATTGATAAGATGAGGATAAATATTGATAGGATGAAACTGAAGATTGATAGAACAGGGAATAATATTTATGGGATGAGGCTGAATATTGATAAGATACGGCTAAATATGATAGAACAAGGCTGAATATTAGTTGGGAGAGATTGATTATTGATAGGATGAGATTACATATTGGTTAAGTAATGACAAATTTGGTTGAATTGGTCAAATAATGCAAAATTTTAAATGGATCTGGCTGAAAAATCAGTTAGATAAAACAAAATATTTGTTGCATAGGACAGATAAGATTGGTCAGATTATGGATGAGGCTAGGCATCAGTCAGATAATGAAGATTTTTTATTGATTGAGGATTAACAGTGGTCAGATAGTGCTGAATAAAAATCAAATAGTTTAAAATATCAATTAGCTGAAGCTGAATATTGCTGACATTATCAGGAATAATAATTAGATAAGGCTAAATTCAGATATTGCATAATTTTGATCATATTGCATGTGAATCAAACTTAAGAACAAAAAGACGATAACAAGTCCTGTCTGCTCAGATCGGAAAGTTTGTTGGAGGGGGAAGAAATGCCAAACCTCAGCGGTCATATTTTAATTGCAATAAATGCACTCATTGGGAGATTTTGATTGGAGGACCTTGGTGGCCGCCAAGGATGCATTAACGCTGCACACATTTTTATTGAATGGGGATCACTGTTGGAGGATTCGGTGATCTAACACGACATCGGGTGTGTACAAAATTGGCGGATGAGAATGCCGAGGACCGTTCCTGCTCTCACATATTAACAGAACATCAAGAAACAAGAACCAGATGTGCCCATTGCGGGGGCCTGAAATATGTCCCAGCATGCACCGCTCACTGACCCTTCCCTTGGAATAGCACAATAAAAAAAAAGAAAAGAAAAAAAGAACACAAAAGCATTTCCTTCCATAAATTCTGCCCACTGTGGGAGAATGATTATTCCATACAAATATGATTTATTGGAATATAGAAACCATATGTCCCCCCGGTCAGGGCGATCAGATCATTTTTCAGCTGGTATTATGTTTAAATGTCATGTTATATTTCTGAGCCATGTCTGTCCCCCTCCTTCCTGCTGGTGATCTGTAAGACACAAAGGATGGGGATTGAAAAGAGTGCAGTAATCCAGAACAACCAATCAGCAGCAGGGCTCAGCGGTGGGCGCTCAGGGCTTACAGCGCTGTGGTTCTGGGTTCACTCACTGCCACCATGGTTCTATCAGCCAGAAGTTTGTGTGTTTAACCTGGGATTGTGTAAGGTTTTCACTTTGCTGCTAAAAATGTAATTACTGATCAAGAATTTGCAGCAATTAAGAAACATAAAGAACTAGGTTAACTGGACCCAAGCCAAACTGATCCAATATTATGTATGTGATTGTAAGGACATGTCTAACTTTTTGTTTAATAAGAAATCTTGCAAACAATAGAACAGCAATTTTATACAAGAATAAAAAGGACAAAAACAAATATTGATACATAAACCGAGTTAAAAAAAACAGAAAAGATTTGCCTACAAATGATCCAAACAAAAGATGGCTTTAAGCTTGATGCCAATATACCCAAATATTATATATACATAAAATGGATATAATCACTCTCATTCTACTCCTCCCTACCACCTAAAGATCAAACAACGTCAATGAGCATCCCATCACCTGCAATTTATGAATCCCTTAAAAAGTTTGGCTGACCTAGAGGGAGACCAAATAACAAATGCAGATCTGATGATCCTCCAAACCTTCTTTCAGAACTTCTTTTGGTGTCCTGACCCTCTCAAGACCCCAAATTCCCCAATATATATAATATATAAAAAAATGTTTTACCTAAAAAATGACTGAATAACAAAAGTAGATCTGATGTTCCTCCAAGCCTTCATCCAGACTTATTCTGGCCTCCTGACTCTCTTAAGACCCCCAATTCCCTACCATGTATACATTAGAGGAAAGCCATTCACCTAGAGAGTGACCGAATAACATACGCAGATCTGATGATCCTCCAAACCTTCCTCCAGAACCTTTTTTGGAGTCCTGACCCTCTCGAAACCCCAAAATCCATAATTTGTATGAAATATAAAAAAGTTGTTCACCTAAAAAATTAATGAATAACAAAAGGAGATCTAATGTTCCTCAAGGCCTTCATCCAGAGTCCCTTTCTGGTATCATGCCCCTTTCAAGAACCCAAATTCCTCATCCTGTGTAGAATACAATTTACTACCTCTTTGAAAGGAAGGACTTTGTGATGAATGAGAGCCTGGCATTGTCCGCTGAACAAGTGATTGACTGGCGAAAAGAGATCTGATGTTCCTCCAAGCCTTCATCTAGAATCCCTTTCTGGTATCATGCCTCTTTCAAAAACCCAAATTCCTTATCTCTTGTAAAATATAGGAAAGGAGTTCACCTAGACAGTGACCAAATAACAATAGGAGATCTGATGTTCCTCCAAGCCTTCATCTAGAGCCCCTCCTGGCATCCTGACCATTTCTATACCCTAAATTGCTCATCCTGTGTAGAATACAATTTACTAACTCCTTGAAAGGAAGGACTTTGTGATGAATGAAAGCCTGGCATTGTCCACTGAACAAGTGATTGACTGGCGAAAAGAGATCTGATGTTCCTCCAAGTCTTCATCCAGACCTCTTTTGGCCTCCTGACTCCCTTAAGACCCCCAATTCCCTACCATGTATAGAATAGTGGAAAGCCATTCAGCTTGAGAGTGACTGAATAACAAACCCAGATCTGATGATCCTCCAAACCTTCCTCCAGAACCTTTTCTAGTGTCCTGATCCTCTCAAGACCCCAAATTCCCGAAATCATATAAAATCTAAAAAAGTTATTCACCTAAAAAATGACTGAATAACAAAAGGAAATTTGATGTTCCTCCAAACCTTCATCCAGACCTCTTTTGGCCTCCTGACTCTCTTAAGACCCCCAATCCCCTACGATGTTGAACCATTAGAGGAGAAACATTTACCTAGAGAGTGACCAAATAACAAAACGAGATCTGAGGTTCCTCCAAGCCTTCATCCCGACCTCCGGTCCCTTTTAAGACCCCAAATTCCCTACCATGTATAGAATAGAAGAAAGATATTTACCTAGCTAGTGACCAACTAACCAAAGGAGCTCTGATGTTTCTCCAAGCTTTCATCTAGAGCCCCTTCTGGCATCCTGACCACCTCTATACCCTGAATTCCCTGAGTATATTTTACTACCTCCCTAAAAGGACTTCCTGACGAATGGAAGCCTGGCATTGTGCATTCAACCTGAATTATTAGAATATTAAGTAGAAAAAAAGTGTAAGTATGTCTTTAAAAGTCATAAACGCTTCCATGTATATCCCAATGTAATGAAGCAATAGTATAGCCACAGCCACCCCTAACTGTTTATAACCTTTACATTTAAGGAAAACTGGGGCCATAAATGATCCAATGATTCCTCCTTTCCACCACATTCCATTCTTAGACAAACACGTTCACCTTAATAGTGGTTCCCTTTGGCACAACTATTTATAAATTAACAGATTGGAAACCACACTCCTTGGCTTTGGCATCTTAAAGCTCGCAATCCCAATTCAGTTATAATTATAACTAGTAAATAATTATTATTTACTACTGTTCAGGTATAAATATTATTATAATTTCCAGAGCAAAAACGTCTAACCCCAAATTTTGGCCAGTCCATTGTTCGGCATCTGGGAAGACTCACGGGTGTTAGAAGTTCTCATCTTCATTACCCATCCAGGATACTCACTCGTGGTTAACTGTGAATCCCGTTCTATCTCTACCACCTGACCTTCCTCTACCCCAGAGACAATGGCAGAAAAATCACCGGCGTGGGGCACGACTCTCGAAGGTTAATCGCAAGTATGTGTAGAAATAGGCTCAATGGGCACAATTGACATACTGCAGCACCTTCTTCAAAGGACTACCCGACCATTAACAATGGAGAAACTTTTGGTATCATACCACTAACTAATCAGGAAACCTTGCCTGCAAGACATATTTGTCAAGCAGAAACCAAAGATAGTCATTGTTCACCCAATCAAATGGTCCATTGTAAACAAAAACATTCTCTAACCAGAATTTCACCTTTCCAGGTCCTCACAGACAACCAAATCTGTCCTCCTACCCTTAATCAAACAACTCTAATGGCTGGACAACAACATACCTACCACCGAAGACCAATGCCATAAAATCTTTGCCAAAATTTTCCTACCAATAGTGAGAAGACTAACTGCTTTATGGAGGAAAGAAGGGAACCTTTATTAAAACCACTAATGAAAACTTCCAGAGAACTCTCTGGCTGCAATTCATGCTCCATTCAGATACTCCTTATTTGTTGCCACCCCATTGTGCCATGGAGAACTGAGACTACAAGTGTACACATGATACACAACATCCACCAATGTCCTGGTGAGAGTTTATAGGACTTTAGATCTCCTTTAATTAGAAAGGACACATTACCAATTGGTACATTTTCCTGAGAGCTAAAACAAACTACATTCAGACTTAGTAAATTGGCCCCATAGGAAAAGTTGTTAAACCATTGCTTCCATAAGTCTTGTAACTCCTGCAAATTGGGGACTGAAAGCAATGGACATCAATGTGACCAAAAACAAAGAGTACCAATTCTACCCTCACATACCTGAAAGTAAGTGTTACTATCACAAAGGCAGGGGAGTTTTTCTTTCAGCCTCAGGCACAGTTTTGTAGATTTCCTGAGCCGGCCTCTGTGGACATTTATGTTTAGCTGGGTATGGTGGGACTGTGCGGCTTGAGTCGGAAATAGTGGTTTTCTCATCTGAGACTTAATTCAATACAGAGAGTGATTGAGGGATGACTGTGTATACTGAGGTTTCTGAAGAAGTGGAAACGACTGAACTGTACACAGATGAAGGACAAAGGATCTTTATTTCTGTCTCTGATACACAACTGCAGATCAGGTCTTATGCCCAACCAGTCTGTGATTGGAGAGAAGCAAGGAGGTTAGGCGAGCAGGGAGAAACAGCGGGGAGAGGAGCAGAGAGAAGCAGTAGGGAGGTTAGGAAAGCAGGGAGAAGAGCAAGGAGAAGCAGTACGGAGGTTAGGAAAGCAGGAAGAGGAGCAAGGAGAAGCAGCAGGTGGAGGAGCAGGGAGAAGCAACAGGGAAAGGAGCAGGGAGAAGTAGTTGGGTGAGGAGCAGGGGGAAGCAGCTAGGAGAGGAGCAGGGAGAAGCAGCAGGTGGAGGAGCAGGGAGAAGCAGGGAGAAGCAGTTGGGTGAGGAGCAGGGAGAGTGGAAGGGAGAAGCAGCAGGTGGAGGAGCAGGGAGAAGCAGTTGGGTGAGGAGCAGGGAGAGTAGAAGGGAGAAGCAGCAGGCTGATAGGACAGGTATAGTGTATTAAGCCACTTTTGCCACTCCTAATACAGTTGTGATAACACAAATGTAGTGTTCCTTTAAATATCTCCAGCAGATGAATGCCATGATAAAAAAGCCACATACAGAGCTGACTGTCCTATAATTACTGATCGCTCCCATTGATATAGATGGCGTTTGGGGCTCTCTTATCTCTGGATGTCACACACATCACAATAACTTACTGTAATTCCGGATGTTGTTTGAACCACCGGCTAGCAAAGTAAATGCTATCAAAGCCTAATGGTGAGAGGAGGCTGCGTGTCAGCCAACAGAAAATGTCATTTATTATGGGGAGAGTGAATTACTGGAGCCCCGGGACGTATCCTGAGAGGTCTGATCTGGGAATGGAGCTCTGCCGGCCCACTTGCCAAATCTGAGTATAACAATAAATGTTTAAGCCAAGCCCCAGCCTTCAATTCAATAAATTTGCTCCCTGGCCTTCACTTATTAGATCCATTCTCCAGCCTCCATTTATTAAATCTGCCTCTGGCCTCCACTTTAATAAATCTGCCCCCCCCCCTTCAAGCCTCCACAGTTGAAATTCCTCACTCTGATTTCACTCCACCCTGAGAGCTTTTCACAATGAGTATTTGAAGCTGCAGCAAATCAGATAGAGTCACCTCATTTCCTGGTTGGAGGATATCCAGCATCATCTAACCCCTCCCTCCCCAGCCTGATAGTACCTGGCCTGCCCCTTCCATTTATTGGATTTCCATTATGGAGATTCAGCATCACAGGTGAGGGTACTGCCAAGACATTCCAAATACAAAGTCCAAAGTATGATGAGCTCACTGGCTTGCTGTTCCTTTATTGTCCAATCACAGACTGGGGGTAACAGTCAGGTAACTAGACTGTACTGCATAACTGAGAAAAGTTAGGTCATCAGGCTGGCATGACTATCGGACAGAGAGGATTGCAGTATGGAGGTTTGCATCGTGCAAGCTTGTCATGTTTATCCTCACTGCTTAGTCTGTCACTGACCAAGAAAAGTAATACAGCCACCATATCTGAAGAAGGGTAAGACGCAATATAGGATACATTTATTCTTGGAATTAGAGATTCAAAAATATAGAACCTAAACCTTAGTATTACTGATTGTGATTGCTACTGACTGTGGTTCCTGCAATGGATGGTCAAATGTCTCCAATAGGGGAAACCAAATATTTTTTGAGTACTGGCCCAAGGGGCAAATGCTCATTTTCCTCCCAGGCTAGTCTCTCCCTGGCATAAAGTATCTCCATCTCCTGCTTTACTGTGTTCTTCATAACCTTCATGAGAAAGATCAGTAAGTGCAGCTCTAGATTTTATTGCTGCAAAAAAAAGCCAGGGTGTGACATGGTCATAGGCGTGTGACATGGACATAGGTCTGTGTGTGACATGGACATAGGTCTGTGTGTGAGTTACATGATTGTGGCTTTATGTGTGATATGAACCTTTGTTCCGGGATGGTTTTAAACAAAATGAGGCCCTGGGTAAACACACCCAGTGCACAGCATTCCAACTCCCTGCCATTCTGTCATTTGGGGCCCTAGAGAAGATGGGGACTCGGGGCTACTGCCAAGTTTGTGTTTGTGTGACGTTTGTAGGTCTGTGAGTAATATGGTTGTAGGTGTGCATGTGCCATGGTTGTAGGTCTGTGTGTGCCATGGTTGTAGGTCTGTGTGTGCTATGGTTGTAGGTCTGTGTGTGCTATGGTTGTAGGTCTGTGTGTAACAAAGTCAGATGACCCAATGGCCTACACCAATTTTTGTAACATTTGGTTGTACATTAAATATAATTAGTCGCTGTTAGTTGATGAAAATGACACATTTAGAGACAGCCGTCCTCATCAATCTACACACAGCCTTGGCAGTGAGATTCCGGAGTCTGCCATCAATGATGCTGATGTTCCACTGAATGAGGATTTCACAAAAAATGTGCAGAATTCTAGTGAGATGAAAGTTTCCATGCAATCAGCAGCCATGTTCTCCTCACAATTCAGTTTTGTAATAAACATTCTGGTGATATTCATTTTTTTATTCCTGTGGGTAAATATTGATATTACAAGTGAATAATGACTTCAGAATTTCTGGTATTTTTGCTAGTATAGTGTCCCGGCTGACTCAGACTTTCTTAATAAACTCTCCGTAATTCAGTGGTGCTTTATGTTACACAACTGTGCTGGAGACCAGAACATGCTACAGATGAAGATAACCCACACTGATGGGGGTCATTTATGTTAAATGTATTTTTTATTTATATTTCAGTTTATTGTTATTCCAATGAAGTAGGATTAAACTTTTTGGTCAATAAATGGACATAAATCATGACTGAAATGCTTCATTTTATAACCTGGAATGGTTTAGTCCATGCAGGCTTGCTGCTGTTCAAGCTCAACATTCCGGCCCTGGGTTGGGTGTTCATATTAGGTCATGAGGAGCAAAACATCTTCTGTGATCTGAGAAACCATTAGGCTTGACCAAGTACCAGGACCACAAGGACCTGGTCAACCATTGCAGCTCCATGAATGATGGGATTGATTGCTCTGATGGGAAGACCACAATAGGGATGACCGAGAATGCGAGAAAATTTCCTCGAACTTCCGATGGTTCCGCAAAATTTCGGCAAACGGATTTAGAGGTTAATTACCTCTAGTGCCGGGGATTGCACACTGTTCTCCCCTTCGTATTTGGTTGTTTGAAGTTCAACTTAATTTACAGCCTAAATTACATGAAGGCTGTAGGACATTAAAAGTACCAAAATCCACTAAACAAAGGTGTGGGAGGGGCTAGATGATGCAGAATGTCTTCCAGAAAATAAGGCGGGCTCTATCTGATTTGCTGCAGCTTCTGATGTACATTGTGAAAAGTTCAAAGTGTGCAGTAAAATCAGTGGAAGCAATTTCAGTCCAGGAGAGGAGCCGGTACAACTGCAAGACTGAAAAGGAGGCCTGGAGGGCAGATTTCATGAAGAGGAGACTGGAAGACAAATCAAATGAAGGAGAGGCTGGAGGGCAGATTTATTGATAGAAGGCTGGAGGACCGTTTTATTCAAGGGAGGGACAGGGATGACAACTGTACATAGACTTCACACAAGGACCATTTCAGGCCTCCCTGGCAGAGCCATGAGCATTCTGTTCTTCACCAATGTAACTGATCTTCCAAATGACTCTGTAATGCTATTTGCTGCTTACCGACGTCCTCAGACAATCATAGGAAACACAATATCTTAATGAGCAATAGAGAGCAGAGGAAAAACAGATTTAATTTAATTAGATCGGGGGGAATACGTGAACCCACCCCGCTACATACAGACTGACGTCACAGTCCAGATACAGTAATATGAGAGTAATACAAAGACGAGACTCGATCCCCAAGCCATGCAGCTGCCAGACCTCCTTGTTATCTGTGCAGGGATTGCTTCTGCATTTTATGTTATACCATTGCCCAATAACTGGCAGTGGAAAAACCTATATTTAATGTATCCTGGAGGTGCTACAATCATATAAAGCCCAATGCCTGTGCAGCTCTTGGCTATGTTCCCAAATGACACAGCTCAGCCCCTGCTGTTGCTCTCATTAACTTATCCCTGAAAATGAGGAGGAGACTGAGGAAATGCTTCCTCCTGCCTGCATGTGGACTTGAGAGCTTTAATACATTTATTTGTGGATTCTAATATATTGACCTAGGGTTCTAATCTATTCATTTCTGGGATCAAATCTTTTGATTTATGTGTTCTAATCCTTTGACCTGGAGGTTCCAATCTATTGACCTTAGAGTTCTAATACAGTGATTTGCGGGTTCTATTTCATTGACTGGAAGGTTCTAATTATTGATCTAAAGGTTCTATTCCAGTCATTTGTGGGATCTAATCCCCTAGTCTGGATTTAAAATCCAATTATCTGAGGGTTCTAATCCAACGACCCTACATTTCTAGTCCATTGATTTGTGGAATCTATTGACCTCAGGATTCTTATACATTGACCGAGAGTTCTAATCTATTGATTGGTTCTATTCCAGTAAATTGTAGGTTCTAATCCATTGACCTAAAAGGTTCTAATCCATTAATCTGTGGAATATAATTTATTGACCTGAGGGTTCTAATCCATTGACCTAAAAGATTCTAATCCATTGATCTGTGGAATTTTATTCATTGACCTGAGGGTTCTAATCCATTGACCTAATGATGTTAGTCCATTAAGTTGTGGGATCCAATTCACTAGCCTACGGGTTCTAATCAATCAATTTTTAGTATCTAATCCATTGATTTCTGTGTTTTATTTAATTGACCTGAGGGTTTAATGTTCTAAATTCTGAATTCCAATCCATTGACCTGAGGTTACTAATCCATTGTGAGTTCTAATCCATTGATTGGAGGATTCTTATCTATTGACCTGAGGATTCTAATCCATTGATTTACGGGTTCTAATCCATTGATTTGTGAGCTATAATCCAGTAACATGAGGAATCCAATCTTGTGAATTCTAACCCATTGATTTACAGGTTCTAAGCCATGGACCTTTGGCTTCTAGTTTATTGACTTCATTCATTGATGGTTTATTAACAATATATTGATTTCTGGGTTCTAAGTCATTGACCCATATAAGCCTTATATAAAATATTTATGAAAATAGTAGGACAGAAGGGAAATGTGATATAGGAGGAGTTAGCAGCACAACTGTAGGGTCTCACTGCTGCCATACCACCCCTTGCTGCCCACAGCTTGACATACCAACCCACCGGGATGAAAGAACGATCATAATGACTCACATCAGTTCATTCCAATTACTAGTAGGATGTGATGTATCAACACAACAATAAAATGTTTTATGATGGAACAGCTGATAGCAAAGGACATAAAGTTCCAAAAGTTCTCCATCAATGACAATGTACCTTTGTGGCCATACTTTGGTATGCACCTCAAATAAATGAATTAGCAATGCATTAAAGTATACCTGAAATGAGAAAGGAGGACACCAATGCTAGGTCCCACTGAAAAGGACACGTTGTCTTGCTGTAATGATACCTTGAATCCTTAGAATGGTTGGCATGGTTGGAATGGAACAGGCATGGACAAGTGTTTCGGCACCATGAGACCCTCCCTTAGAAGAGACAAGAACCAAGAGTGGTGAGAGTGGTGGAGGTTGTGATGGAAAATGTATGAGCATCTGTTTGTGTACCCACCCCAATGACTATCATCCAAGAAAAGTTCTCCATTGTCCATTGGAAACCACTAATGCTCCGGCAGGGAGTTGTCTCTGTTGGCCAGATTTATTGATTCACTCAAACGTAGTAGAGTTGGTATGGACCAATGGTCTGGAAGGTGTTAAATTGAATAGCAGGAGTACAAATGTGCTGGAAAAGTACATTTCCTCCATACCTCCAAATTAAGAGGAACAATTCTCCGAGCTCCCCATTTGTTACGTCATGATGGCGTTAATAATAAACACTTTCATTCCCATCCTAATATCCATAAGCGGGATCCAGCCTTCCCTCTATGTGTTCCTCATGAAATAGAAATGTGACGAGGAAGGATATTAACGAGTAATGTGACCACATAATCCCAGACATGTCAGTGGAGTCACGGTGAATTCCAGCATGTTTCCCGGTGATTGGTGTCCTCATTATTGGAGAAGACCAAGCGTCTACTCTACGGATCTTCTCATAATTACCACCTCCACGACATGAAATTGTTTTTCTCTTGCGTCCCTTCATTTACAAACCGTTACAAATAATCGTGACCACGCCTAATATACACCAATATATAATCCACAACTCATTTTTAGGATTGACGTGTCGTAAGTTTATGGTGGTGGGATCCTAATGGGGACATAATTGGAGACCTGGAAGTCCCAAACCCAATGTGTTTCATATTGAAGAATTATTAATGGCCCTTGTCAGTGGCAGAGGAGGAAATACCTGGAAGAAGAGGCGTATAATGAGGTGGGAGGATGGAAGTGATGAGGCTTCGTACTGACCTCACAATTAGAAAGAGATGATTTGTCTCAAGAGGCAGCTGGTCCTTCCAATTCTAAATTTAGATGTTGCAGAAAATGATGGATGTAATGAGATTAGTGAATGCATTGCCATCCTGGATATGTGATAAGTGAGGGGTCGGCTATAAATACCCCCTCCCAATAGAAGCCTTCTATTCTTCACTTGCCATAGCAGTACCCCACACCACTACTAGATAGAAGATGTATGTCCTATGGCCATGGTCCAGGGCTGCATGCTCTGTCATGATTATTTCACTACCAATAAGCCCCTGGAATCGTCCAAAAGATAGCCTGAACATCTAGAAAGTGCTCGTCTGTAACTCATTTGCCAGACAGAAGTCATATATATAAAGTTATCACAACTGCAATATTATAACTTGTTGGAAAACAGGTGCAGATATGTCTCTTACCGGTCAAGCTTGTGCTGTACACATGGGTAGGCCCTTTTGGATTTAACAGAGACACAGAAGCAGATAAATAATACAATATACATAAGCATAACTATATACAAGCATTAAACATGACACTGCCATCTACTGGCAGAACTACTAATTACTAAATGGTTGTTGCACCTGTGTCTGTATAAGCATCATTTTAACATAACTAACATGTGTATAACCTCTCACTAAAATCACATGACCCCCCCCCCACACACACACACACACACACACAAACACACTGATTTCATCTGCTTTTCTGTCTATAAAGTCATCATTACACACATCATCAATCTTATCTAAGGTGCTAGATCATAAATGACACAGTTATGTTATTTTTGCCGTGCGTTGCCATGTAACGAATGTCTGATACAGATCATTATCTTCCTATGTGACTCACCATAAAGTTACAGTGTTGCAGTCTGATTACAGAAAAAGAGTGTACTGAGGAAATGCTTCCTCTTGCCTGCAGCAGACTGATGACATAATCCAGGTAAAGCTATCAAAGTGCTTTGGTTTCTATTTTGATATCATGATACACGCTTATTACTGTAAGCAGTTATTTAGGTCTTTCGATTATTTGATTTTTAAAGGTATAGCTATATGTACCTTGGAACAGGACCACGAAAGTGTCCTTATTTCGCCTACACATCTAATTGGTAAGTACACACAGCATATTTCCCTAACCTCTACACTTTGCATTATGAGTCTGATGTTCTCCAGGTCACATGAAGACTCAATTACCCAGAAGTAACACTGTTATTCAAATTTAGGTCCCAGTGAATAGTGAAATTGAGAAATTTCATTACATTTTGGCAAAAAGATGTGGAATTTTTTGGGAAATAGAATCTCAACATTTCAAGTTTATTGTAAAGCCATATTGTACTGTTACCAAAATGCTGGGGTAGACAGGGAGGTCTGCAGTAGCATTCCCCAAGTGGGACATAGAGAACAATAAAAACTCTAGAACTTTTTACCACTATTCAAAACTGAAAAAAAAAGATTTATCAGTAGTGTAACCAAAATAATTGGAGACTTCAGTCAACAATAGCTGTGAGGTATTGGTTCCGGAGGTGATGGTCTTCAAAATTAACAAAAAGGGGACACGGATAGAAATCGGTTTTCTCTAAGTGTCTCTCAACCAGCATTCCTCTGGAGGTTCCTTGAGCAGTGAGCAGTGATGGGTAGATGGGGTTCCATTGACCAGTACAAGTGATAAATATTCCACTAACCCCCAAATGGAGATGCCAGTCAACAACTGCTGTAAGGCAAAGGTTCTGGAGCTGATAGTCTTCAAAACAAAGGGGGCCAATCTCCGTAGAGGGGATACTGATAGAAAAATGAATGTGAATCAGGTTCTAACCAAGTGTTTTCCAACCAGGGTTCCTCTGGAGGTTCCTTGTGCAGTGGGCAGAAGTGGGTAGATGGTGCTCCATTGACCAGTACAAGGGGGTAATTTTCCACTAACCACTAAATGGAGACATCAAGCAACTGTAAGGTAGTGGTTCTGTGGGTGATGGTCTTAAAGATAAACGAAGAGGGTACACGGACAGAAATAAGAACTCAGGGTTCCTTTGGAGATTCCTTGAGCAAAGGTGGGTAGATGGAGCCCATTGACCAGTACAAGTGGGGAATCTTTTACTGGCCTCCAAATGGAGACATCAGTCACCAGTCGCTGTAAGGAAATGGTTCTGGTGGTGATGGTCTTTAAAAGAGGATCAATCTCCACAGAGGAGAAATGGACAGAAATAAAAACATGAATGAGTTTCTAAATGAGTGTTTCCCAACCAGGCTTCCTTTGGAGGTTCCTGGAATAGTGAGCAATAGTGGGTAGCTGGGGCCCCATTGACCAGTACTAAGGGCGTATTTTCCACTAACCATCAAATGGAGGTTGTGGGCTTTAAAACAAAAGTGGGCAATCTCCACAGAGGGGACAGAAAAGGAACATGAATGAGGTTCTAAATGTTTCCCAACCAGGGTTCCTCTGGAAGTTCCTTATGCAATGAGCAATTGTGGGTACATAGACTGCATTGACCAGTAACCACTAAATGGAGACATCAGGCAACAACTGCTGTAAGGTAGTGGTTCTGGAGGTGAAGATCCAGATAAACAAAGAGGGTCAATATCCACAGAGGGGACATGGACAGAAATAAGAACATGAATGAGGTTCTGAGTGTTTCCCAACTAGGGTTCCTCTGGAGGTTCCATGAGTGGAACCCTGGAAGTTCACAATGATGGAAGATGAACCTTTCAGTGATCAATACAATGGGGGAATAATAATCTGACCTGATAATGATCCTCACTGGGTGTTGCAGGTGCTAGGTATCCCACAAGACTTTTTAGTAGTGGTTCCCCAAGACCTAAAATACTTTGAAGGTTCCCTCATAGAAGAAAAGCTGTTCTAGTCCCTCCTTACTTGGTTCTTGATTCTTTTCCCTTTCTTTATGACCACAGTGTACCAATCTTCTGATGGATGCTTCCAGCAGGATATTGTGCAGTATCCCTAAGCTCAAATCATGAACATTGAGGTCAATGGATTCAACTGCTCTCCACAATCACCAAATCTAAATCCAATAGAACACCATTGGGATGTCTTGTACACCAATGTCTTGAACACCAGTGGGAATTTCTGCCCTTAACAGCCCAAAAAAAATATCCTTCTAGCCCATTGTTAGTGTGCTCAGCAAGCAAGGTTGGTTATTGGTTGTACTGCCCCTAACAATCACCAGCCAGTGGGAACACTGCCTGCTGTATATGCTTGTAATCTTAGAACGTTGCAGCAAACAGGTTGGCAAACATTTACCTATCTGATAGCAAACACATTCCAGCAGAGTTTGCCCATCACTACCTGTGAAGGAATTGTCCACACTTTGGAGAGATTGACTCTCACTTCCTGTTGTATCTCTGGAACAGGAAGTGCAGGGAAGTCTCTAATAAGGCATCCGAAGATTTTATAATACTTCACCTTCACCTTCTGCATGAAATGAAAAGCAAATATACCATTCAATCCTGAATCCTTGGCACTGGTTACAGCTGGACCATTTTATACATGTAAATAGTAATACGTATGGAAGCTTACAAAGCATTCACACCTAAAAGGAAATGGTATTTGCTTCATTTTACAGGCGCAGTGAACCCGGTATGATCTCCATGAAATATTTTGGAGAATGCTGATGCTTTGTCTGGAAAATCTTCCTCTGCCCGCCACGGCGAATGATTCCAGATGTTTTCCTGCG
Organism: Pyxicephalus adspersus; assembly: GCF_032062135.1. Lineage (NCBI taxonomy): Eukaryota > Metazoa > Chordata > Amphibia > Anura > Pyxicephalidae > Pyxicephalus > Pyxicephalus adspersus. The sequence goes on from NC_092860.1 coordinate 155,591,519, forward strand.
ATTATCAATCTCTCCATTAACACTTCATCCTTCTGCTGCTGTGTCCTCCTATGGTGGGGAGAGCATCCTATAGCTGTGTCCATATTGGGGTCTTAGAAAGATTTCTCCTTACTGGACAGGAAATGAGTAACAAATCACCTTTTTAAGGGTGGTGTTGGAAGAACCTCTGCCAGGCCCCATAAGATCTTTATTTCCTATCTCAATGACATCCACTGCCTAATGCAACCATTCTCAACCAGAGCTCCGTGGTTGCCTGAGGTTTCCTTTAGAGGTTGCTAAGGATAACGGGAAGGAAGAATGAAAAGGAAGGATTCATGTAGTGGGGACACGGATCACAGATATTATATTAATGTTCCCACATAGATCCTTTATACCAGCCGCTCCTAACCAGGGCTCCTCCAGAGGTTCCTCAAACTTTGGCTGATTGCCCTCCCACCTGATGATGCCGGCATAGTTGTGTGGACAACACCCCTTGGTAGAAACAGCTGCATGACGCCAATCACCTGTCAGTGGTATTATCTGCATGCTTTTATTAGTTACCTGTTGGTAATAGGTGCTTATCACGGATAATATTTGCAGGTGTACACTGCATGGTGCAAGCAGCTCCGGCCCACCCAATGATACTTCCCTATGAGTAATGACATCAGCTTTGCAGATAGGGTGGAGATACCTTCTGCCATACTGTTATAATACTCCATTCTGACTAAACCCATCCTGGTTGTCTTTGATATTATCTGCTTGTCAGTGGTATAATCTCTATGACATGGGTAGTTGTCTGACGTCGGTAATATCTGGTTGTCATTGGTGTTATCTCCATGCCATGGGTAGTTGTCTGACGTCGGTAATATCTGGTTGTCATTGGTGTTATCTCCATGCCATTGGTAGTTGCCTATTGTTAGTAATATATATATGTCAGTGGTTTTATCTCTATGACATTGGTAGTTGCCTATTGTTGGTAATATCTGCTTGGCATTGGTATTATCTCCATGCCATTGGTAGTTGCCTGTTGTTGGTAATATCTGCTTCTC
>NC_092860.1:155592601-155594480 GCF_032062135.1 Pyxicephalus adspersus
ATGCCATTGGTAGTTGCCTATTGTTGGTAATAACTGCTTGTCATTGGTATTATCTCTATGCCATTGGTAGTTGCCTATTGTTGGTAATATCTGCTTGTCAGTGGTATTATCTCCATGCCATTGGTAGTTGCCTATTGTTGGTAATATCTGCTTGTCCTTAATATTATCTCCATGCCATTGGTAGTTGTCTGACGTCGGTAATATCTGCATATCATTCCTAACACTTTTCAATCTGGCTATGCAGGAAATGAATGGAAATCTTTTCATGGAGGACTCAGACAAGAAAAAAAAACCCTAACAAATTTTTCCCTTTAATACTCAAAACTCAGAAATGTATATTTAGTCGGGCGTCAGTATGTTGGCTCACGCTGCATGCTCCCTATTGTTATAATTTCCCTTTAAGCAGCACATCTGCATGAGAATTTAGAGGAGAAATCTGGGGGATTATGGCAGAGCGACTCCCTGAAATATGAAGTTTTAGGTGGAGCCGAGGCCGGAGCCAAGATGCTGTCACTGGAACTGGGAGAAAGTAATAAATTCTAATAAGATCCAGCTGTGCTCACATATGACATCATCACTCACGGCGGTCATCCTCCAGGATCCGCATCTGCTTCTGTTCCTTGTACCAAGGAGTGGTGTCATGGGAAGCTGCTTCTTGCAAGGAATGGGGGGGGGGGGCACCGAGCTCATTAAAAAAAGTCACAACGGTTCATTGCAAATAGTTTGGCATAAAGTTTTTTGTTATTGTTGCAATTACATACGATCATAAAAATGGGATCAGGATTTGTACAACATTGGATAAGCTGCAAATTGTGCATCAGATCTTAAGCAGATTCAAACAAGCACTGTGTATTGTGATTGTACAATCCTAGATTGGGCGTGGTTGTTGGTGTATTGCCTTATTTTTCATAATTTAATGCTGTGTGTGATAACATTGTACATATTCATTCTACAATATAGTAGAATAGGTTTTTGCTTATCACAAATTTTATGACAATATCATGTTTATCCAGCTCAGCTTTTTAGGTTAATTACAAAGCCCTTGTATTGAACGGGTCGTATAGGAACATGTCACAAGTGAAAGTGTACTAAAAAAGCCATTTGGGATCCACATGTAAATAAAAGTCTGGGTTCACATAAAATGGGTAGAGCCATGCAAGTGGCATTCTCACGCCTGTCATCAAAAAGTCAAGTCAAGCTCTTTTGTTCGGGGTTCAGTACAGAAGTACCCTCATTGATGGCGGATCAGAAAAGGATAAGGAGAGCATTGGAGCATGGACAGAGTAAGTAGAGGTTGCCATTGCTTTTGTTTATTACAGGTGGGGCTGGGGGGTATACAAAAATAATTTTAAAAATCTTGAAGTTGTAAGAATTTCCTGCACCAATAGGCTGAACATTAATGGCGTTCCTATGAAGTCAGCCAGGATCCATTCACAATATTCTGCTTGGTGAATGATTACCCCCCTCTTTCTCTTTATAGAGTGAACGTCTAATCTTCTCTGATCCCTGACTCCAAGCCATAGAGAAGATAATTAGTACTCGGCATTATTAACACGCAGCATTAAAGTGTTAATTACACCTTATTCATCCTCAGATCACAGCGGATAACCCCTCTCCAGAATAAATGGGAGATATTTATCCAACCTCTCCGGGGATTCCTGGAAACTCTCACGGGAGAGACGCCAATGTGTTCACATTCTCTGTTCACAATACGGCTGAAGGATCTGGAAACAGCGGCTGCGCTGAGCGATTTCCAGGGTTGGAGGGAACAATTACAAAGAAGGAAACAGCACAGCTTCGTATCATACATTGTGTTAGGCGGCCTATTCAAAATGAAATCACTGTCAATGCAACTCAAAGCCAAAAAAAGAAAAGAAAA